>NC_069507.1:108798988-109098988 GCF_027579735.1 Bombina bombina
CACGCAGCCGCGCAAGCGGGAATAGTGAGACAGGAGACTGTGAGAGAGGGAAGCAGCAGCGGTCTGAACTTGCTGAGAGGGACTCGGGAGGCCAGAGTCTGAGCGCGCCGCGGCAAGAAGTAGTTAGGCTAGGCTGGCAGGCTGGGCTGACAGCACTCACTACAGTCTGCAGGCAGCAGCGAGGCTGGGTAGTAGGACTAGCTAGCCTGGCTGGTCACGTCACGCATGGACGGTCCCACTCCACAAAGGTGTCATCTCATCTGGTCATTTTCTGGTGAGCAAAAACATTACCACACACTAGTGATGAATGATCAGATTTTAATGGCATTGGCATAGATACAGCCCATATAATATAGGATTTTTCTACACTTATATATGCATAATATATACATTATATATAGATATATATATATAACATAAATTATGCTTACCTGATAATTTCATTTCCATCGAAGGGAGGAGAGTCCACGGCTTCATTACTATTGGGAATTAAGAACCTGGCCACCAGGAGGAGGCAAAGACACCCCAGCCAAAGGCTTAAATACCTCCCCCACTTCCCTCATCCCCCAGTCATTCTGCCGAGGGAACTAGGAACAGTAGGAGAAATATCAGGGTATAAAAGGTGCCAGAAGATGATAAATTTAGGTCCACCCAACGGAGCTACGAGCGGGAGCTGTGGACTCTCCTCCCCTTGATGAAAATTAAATTATAAGGTAAGCATAATTTATGTTTTCCATCTAAAGGGGAGGAGAGTCCACAGCTTCATTCATTACTATTGGGAACATATACCCAAGCTCTAGAGGACACTGAATGAAACCGGGAGGGTAAAAGGCGGACTCTAATCTGAGAGCACCACCGCCTGCAAAACCTCTCCCCCAAAAACAGCTTCCACAGAAGCAAAAACGTCAAATTTGTAAAACTTAGTAAAAGTGTGTAAGGAGGACCATGTAGCCGCCTTACAAATTTTCTCCATAGATGCCTCATTCTTGAAGGCCCAAGACAAAGCCACAGCTTTAGTTGAATGAGCCGTGATCCTCTGAGGAGGTTTATGTCCTGCTGTCTCGTAAGCCAAGCAAATCAAGCTCCTCAACCAAAAACACAAAGAAGTAGCAGAGGCCCTTTGCCCCCTGCGCTTCCCAGAATACACCACAAAAAGAGATGTAGACTGTCTGAAATCTTTAGTAGCCTGAAGGTAGAACTTCAAGGCACGGACCACATCCAGGTTATAAAGTAACCTCTCCTTTGAAGAGGAAGGGTTAGGACACAAAGAAGGAACAACTATTTCCTGATTGATGTTATGGTTGGACACCATCTTGGGGAGAAACCCCAACCCAGTGCGAAGTACAACCTTATCCGCATGAAACACCAGATAAGGAGGGTCACATTGCAAGGCAGCTAGTTCAGATATTCTACATGCCGATGCAATAGCCAACAGGAAGAGAACCTTCCAGGACAGAATCTTAATGTCTATGGAATGCATAGGTTCAAATGGAACCCTCTGCAAAACCTTAAGTACTAAATTTAAGCTCCAAGGCAGAACTGACTGTCTAAAGACAGGTCTGATTCTAGACAGAGCCTGAACAAAAGATTGGATGTCAGGGAGCTCAACGAGTCTCCTATGCAACAAAACTGATAATGCCGAAATCTGTCCCTTTAAGGAACTGGCGGCAAGACCCTTCTCCAAACCATCCTGGAGAAAGGACAGAATCCTGGATACCTTCACCTTATGCCAAGGGTATCCATGCTTCTCACACCAGGACAAGTAAGTCCTCCACACCTTATGGTAGATGCGACGAGTGACTGGCTTCCTTGCCTGAATAAGAGTATCAATCACACTTTCAGAAAAGCCTCTCTTGGCTAAGACTAGGCATTCAATCTCCACGCAGTCAGCCCCAGAGAATCTAGATTTTGATGTTGAAAGGGGCCCTGTTCCAGCACATCCCTGCGACAGGGTAACCTCCACGGTGGAAAGGATGACATCCCCACCAGATCCACAAACCACATACTCCGCGCCCACAAAGGTGCAATAAGAATGGTCGAGGCCCGCTCCTGTTTGATGCGTGCCACTACACGAGGTAGAAGTGGTAACGGCGGAAAAATGTAAGCTAGGCTGAATCCCCAAGGAACCATTAAGGCATCTATCAGCTCTGCCTGGGGATCCCTGGACCTCAACACATATCGAGGTAGCTTGCAATTGAGTCTGGACGCCATGAGATCTATCTCCGGCGTTCTCCATTTTAGACAAATCTCCACAAACACATAGGGATGGAGAGACCATTCCCCTGGATGGAAGGACTGTCTGCTGAGAAAGTCCGCTTCCCAGTTGTCCACACCCGGAATGTGAATCGCTGAGAGCGAGCAGTTGTGGGACTCCGCCCACTCCAGGATCCGAGACACCTCCCTCATCCTAAGGGAGCTCCTCTTGACCCCTTGATGGTTGATGTAAGCCACCGAGGTAATGTTGTCGGTCTGGAATCTGGGATATGAACCCTATCCTGTAACCCTGGGAGACCACTTCTAGAACCCAAGGGTCCTGAACGTCCTGCAACCAAGTGTCTCAGAATAGATATAATCTGCCCCCTACGTGATCCAGAGACCGGTCGGGGGACGCCCCTTCATGCCGATTTTGTCTCGGCAGGCTTCTTGCTCTGCTTAGACTTGTTCCAAGATTGAGTCGGCTTCCAAGATCCCTTGGACTGGTCGGCTTTTGCAGCGGGTTGCTGGCGCTGGGCCTTATCTACACGAAAGGGACGAAAAGTAGATCCTTTAGGCTTAGCCTCCTTATCCTGCGGTAAGAAAGCTCCCTTGCCTCCCGTAACCATGGATATAATCGAATCCAATCCTGGACCGAACAGGATCTTTCCTTGAAATGGCAAGGACAACAGCCTTGCCTTAGAGGTCATGTCCGCAGACCAAGACTTTAGCCACAGAGCCCTGCGCGCTAAAACAGAAAAACCTGACACCTTAGCATTCAGGCGTATAATTTGCATATTGGCATCACAGATGAAAGAATTGGCGATCTTCAGCGCCTTAATATTTTCCTGTATCTCGTCAATGGATGTCTCCCCTTCGACCATTTCACACAGGGATTCGCACCAATATGTTGCAGCTCCAGTGACCACCGCAACGGCCGCTGCTGGCTGAAAAACAAACCCTGTGTGCTGAAACATCTATCTCAACATGTTTTCCAGTTTTTTTATCTATGGGCTCTTTAAACGACGAACTATCCTCAAGGGGGAATAGTCGTCCACTATAGATAGCCCTATCCACCTTAGATGGTCCGGAATGCGGAACCGTTTTTTAAAGAAAGAAAAAGGGGAAAAGGAAGAACCTAATTGTTCCCATTCGTTCTTAATAATATTAGCCATCTTAACGGGAACCGGGAAAGACTGAGGTACTACCCTGTCCTCGTATACCTTGTCAAGCTTAGGAATCGCAGGTTCCTCCGGTATCTTAGGTTCCAAAACCTCCAGAGTAGCAAGCACCTGCCGTAGCAGAAAGTGTAAATTCTCCATCCTAAACCTATAACTAGGCTCCTCTGCCGCCGGAGGCCTAGATGACACGGACTCCGACCCAGAAGGGGCCTCCTCCGAAGAGTCGGAGTGGGCTTTGTCCTCGTATAGAGACTCTGGATCTGCCACCGGCAAGGACAAACCCTGGGCTAGGCCGCTATGATAAACCCTACGCTTGCGCTTAGCAGAACGTGGTAAGGCATGGATCACTTTCGAAACCGCCGATTCCAGTTGGTCCGCAAAGTCTGACAGCCAACGAATCTCTCTCGAAGGAGTAATGGTCGGACCCCAGGGCACTGCATGTGCAATCGGAGATGAATGTAGGGAATGCACCTCCCGGGACGAAGAACCCTCAGAGGGGGGCAGCTCAGTAGTACTAGACATCCGTTTGCATTTAGATGTTGAAACTTTATCAAGGCATGTGGAACATAGTTGAGCAGGCTGATCTACCAGAACCTCCTCACAATAAACACAGGAATGAGACTTTATTAAGGAAGGAGAGCCTTCCAACGCGTCAGAGTCCTCCATCGCTTGCGAGCTTGGTTAGACTAACTTTATTTATTAAAAAGGCACCTTTATACCACCAATGGCCGGGGCACTCACCACCTCCTAGGACCCGGACTACAGAAACCGCTACGTCTCCTGCACCACAGATCAACAGGAAGGATAGATAGCCACACCCAGTCACATGGAATGCCTGGCAGGACCGTCCCTGCACTAGGGAAAAGCGCGCCAAAAAATGGCCGCGCAAGTTTCCGCAAAAAAACTGAAAGTTCCACACATTGCAAGAGCCTCATCACGCACATAGCGCAGCAATGACACAAACAAACATCATGTATAAACCCCCCTGTTCAATAATCCCCCTTGATTCTGTAAAGATGAAAAAGGCGCCACACTGTGACCCTGTCTTCTATGTTATTATTAATAAAAAATGAAACAATCTTACCAGAATCTACTCAGTGGAACAGGAACACAGCCCTTCAAGTGTGACAGGTTAGTAGCCTCACTTCTGACATGGACTTGAGTGAAGAAAGCAGGCAGTGAAACTTGTCAATGCTGATTGCTTATGGAGCTGTTAATTTGAGTCGGGATGGTTTCGCAGAAAGACTCTCCCTGCATCTCCGGACTCTAACTTTTGCCCAGGCTCTCACTGAGAGGCTGACAAGACTACTTAAAACTCCAGTCCCACTGTGAAGAGTACTACCCTCCATAAGAGACTACTCTGAAACTTTGGCACTCCTCTGCCATCCTCCTGTGATGAAAGGCAAAGAATGACTGGGGAATGAGGGAGAGGTATTTAAGCCTTTGGCTGGGGTGTCTTTGCCTCCTCCTGGTGGCCAGGTTCTTAATTCCCAATAGTAATAAATGAAGCCGTGGACTCTTTCCATTTATGAAAAAAAACTAACTGTCTTGAAATATATAGCTGTATATATATATATATATATATATATATATATATATATATATATATATATATATATATATATATATATATATGTTGAGATAGATAGATATATTTTGTTAATGTTGATATATATATATATATATATATATATATATATATATATATATATATATATATATATATATATATATATATATATCCAGGTACTCATTTAATTCATCATGCTTGTATTATGTTTTTTAAAGCTGATACAGTTCATGAAACTGGGTTTTGCTATGGTCAACTATTTTCAGGACATTATAAGGACAGTAACGTCAAAATGTAACTTTCATGCTTCAGATAAAGCAAGCAATTTAAACAAATTTCCAAATTACTTCTATTATCTAATTTGCTTTGCTCTCTTAGTATCCTTTGTTGAAAAAAGCATTCCTAGATAGGTCCAGGAGCAGTGATTCGCTACTGGGAGCTAGCTACTGATTGGTGGCTGTACATATATGCCTCTTACCCAATGTGTTTAGCTAGGTCCTTGTAGTGCATTACTGCTCTTTCAAGAAAGGATACAGAGAGAATAAAGCAAATTAGATAACAAAAGTAAAATTGGAAACAAACATGTTTAAAATTGCATCTTTATCTGAGTCATGAAAGAAAATATGTCTGTTTCATGCTCCTTTAATGTACATAACCACACAATGTAATACATATTTGACCGTGGATCATTGCATAAGAACATTTCTGCTCAATATGATTTTGTATTTTTATTTACAGATCCTTAGTACTGTATTTCAGGCCTATTCTCCAAATCACACTGTCATTTTGTCTCATAGTACTGACTATACACAAATCATACAACAGCACTATCCTCTGATTACATAGTGAGAAACAGTGATGCTATACACTGGCTGACAGACTAATCACTGTGATATACATACAGCACTGCTATACACTGGCTGATACAAACCGGACTGACTAACAGGGTGACCACCTGTCCAAGTTTGGGTTTCCATTTGTATGCCCGTTTGAAGCTGAGTGAGGTTCGGATATTCAGATTTCCAGGTTTGGTGGATAGCAACCACAGCCAGAAAGGTGACATTGTGCATTTGCAACATACTGCACATGCCCTCAGTTATTTATCTCTTGTGTGTGTCTTTGTGAGAGTGTGACTGTGTGTAAGGGTCTTTTGTGTTTTGTCAGTATCTTTCTGTGTGTGAGAGTGAATGTGTGTGTGTATGTGCGAGTGTGTTGGTTTGTTTGGGTGTCTGTGAGTGTGTTTGTTAGAGTGTAAGAGTGTGAGCATGTGCAAGAGAGTGTGTGTATCAGATAGAAAGTGTGCGAATATCTATGCACAAGTTTGTGGTAGTGCTATTATACATAGTGTACTCTGCAAAAATATTTTTTTGATTTGCTGTGCATGGTGCAAGTGTGTTCGAGTTTGGCCTGAACTAAAGGTGTATAGAAAAGGATTATAAAATCTAACAAGCGCCAATTCAGGCAAAATACCCACAAAAAGAGAGCAAATTTTATAAAAAGAATTTATTTATCAATAAATGTTTGATTAAAAGTTTCTTAAAATATAAATATGTTCTGAGCAATAATTATGATAGCTCTATATGAATATTAAAAATATAAAAGTTTCTAATTACATATAATATACAATAATTCAATAACCCAAAATGTTTATGATTGGCCAATCTCTAATGCTCAATGTAAATAATTATTACAAGCACCCTATAATGCAACTTATCCACAGTGTGTTAGTTACAGCTAGATTAACTATATATCTATATATGTCTAACAGCTTTACCACAGTATGTTAGTATCAGCTTATAATGCTATATAAATGTCAGCTTTGCATACAATACGATAGATACAATAGTGCCTCCTATTGAAAGAGGACCAAATATCACAAAAGTTCAAATAGTGGTATGGTGTCCGTTATTTGTTCAGAAAAGCACAGTACTTTTGGATTGTAGTGATCCTACAAATGCATTTTAGTGCTACAGGTACCTGTTTAAAGTTCCTTTCACTGTGGTATTTCAATGTTCATACCTCTATGTGAAAGTTGCTGTCTCCGTGTGAAGACCGATGCCTCTGTGTGGAAATAGATGACTCCGTGTGAAAAGACCGATGCCTCTGTTACAGCTGATCCTGGAGCCTCACAAGTAACCCAGCTTCAAAACTCCTGTCTTCCCCAGACTTCGCGCCTTCTCCGGATAGGGCGCTGATTGGTTTTCTGGAGGGGGATTGCCTCGTTTGAGCAATGGGATGCCGGCTCTACAGCTGATCCTCTCTTCTGTTCCTTAGTGTGCAGTAGGAGATCCGCAACGCGTTTCCGCTGAAAATAACTTCAGCCTTTGTTAAGCTTGATCTCCTTTGTTAGCAATAGCTTTAAATAGCCCTCCATTCACTTTTATTGGTTCATAGTTTTAACCAATGTTGGTCTAATTAAATGTCATTGAGTATCCATGTTTTTCATATAGATTTCAAGCCTGTTAGACATGTTATCTCTATAAGTTATAAACTTTATTCTAATACACTTATTTCTTCTCATATATACCTATTTAGTTATAGCTGTTAATTTATAACCGATACCTATTCTGGGCATTTGTGAAATTGATATATCATATAAGATTTTTTGTGTGTTTTCAACAAACGATTTTTGAAGAACTAAGTGAATTTGAACTAAACTCTTTTTGTTAATTATAAAGAGAATTACTAAGCTTTCATTCTTAGGAGCCTTAATAATCAAAAAAGCTGATCTTTAAATACAGTTTTGAAAAAATAAAGTTTTTTTAAAATCATGGAGTAAATACTGATTTGTATATAACTATTTAATAAGATTAAAGTTCTTTCATTTTTAACCTATTTTGTCCTGGTGTCATTTTGTTTTAGGGTTATTTAGGTTTTTAGAAAACAGTTTAAATTGAAATCTAAGTTTAACCCTTTAGGTTTTAGGGTTTGTAATTCAAAGATCCATTTGGCTTCTTTTTGAAAGAGGGCATAGGATAGGTTACCCCCCCCTCTTTTTCTCATTTACTTTAGTTATAGCTGTATAATTAAAATATTTTAAATTATTATTACAACACATCCTGAAATGTTTTGCGACAGGGAGATCCTTATTACGTTCCTTTTCTGAGTTCTCTATGGAGTTAATATGTTCTCTAATTCTTTCTCTTACTGTTCTCTCTGTCTCTCCTACATACTGTTTTTCACATTTTTTACACGTGATTAAATAAATTACGTTAGTGTCCATACATCTAATTGTCTCCTTGATTTTGTATTCTTTCATTGTTATATTTGATTTAAAGCTTTTTGTTTTATTTGAATGTTTGCATGCTTTGCAAGAAATGCATGGATAAAAGCCTTGTAATTTTTCACCAATAATTCCTCTTATAGTATTGTTATTTTTATGTTTAAAAGTTGGTGCTAGTTTACATTTTAGATTATTTGTTTTTTTATAGACAAATTTTGGTTTATTTGGAAGTTTTTCTCCTAGATGAGGGTCAGATTTAAGAATTTTCCAGTGGGTTATTATTATTTTTTCTACTTTAACCCTATCCTCGCTATACTCCGTGATAAAGGGTAGGAAAATTTCTTCACTATTTGTTAGTGTGGTTTTCTTTGATTTGTATTGTAGAATATCTTTTCTGTCTAGATTTTGGATTTTTTGTCTTTCTGTTTCTATTATCTCTTCCGAGTATCCTCTTTCTATAAATTTATTTTTGAGAATTTTTGACTGAATTTCAAAGTCTTCTTTTTCTTTACAATTTCTTTTTAATCTTAAAAACTGGCCCTTGGGGATGTTTCCTTTCCACCTTTTTAGATGACAGCTACTTTCATGAATGAAATTGTTAGCGTCTACTTCCTTAAAAAATGTTTTGGTTGATAATTTTCCATTAATTATGTTAATTTCAAGATCTAAATAGTGAACTTTATTTACGCTGATATCAGCGGTAAATTTTAGGTTCTGATTATTAATGTTCATGCTATCTAGACAACTAGTTAGATCTTCTCTAGTTCCATTCCATATAAGAAACAGATAGTCTATGAATCTCTTATAGACAATTATGTTATCTTTATATGGACTAAGATTGAGGAATTGATTTTCCCAGGCTCCCATGAACAGATTTGCGTAGCTAGGGGCAAATTTAGTGTCCATAGCTGTGCCGCAAATCTGTTCATAGTAGTTTTCTTCATATAAGAAGAAATTGTGGGTAAGAATAAACCTTATGCTGTCTATTAAGAAGTCTCTTTGTTCTTTCTTAATTTCCTTGTCATCTTTTAGAAATTTTTCTATAGCAAGTATCCCGTCATCGTGTTTAATTGACGTATATAAGGATTGCACATCACATGTTACTAGTACATAATCCTTCTTCCATTAAAATTCTTCTAATAATAATAATAAATTGGTTGAGTCTCTTAAATAAGAATCAAGCGTGGTCACGTATTTTTGTAAATATTTATCAATGTAAGCTGATAGATTTGCTGTTAATGAATCTATACCAGCTATAATCGGTCTCCCTGGGGGTTTGGTTACCGATTTGTGAATTTTTGGGAGAGCATACAGTACTGGCCTAATAGGATATTTGGGAAGTAGATAGTCATATTCTTTTTCATTAACAATTCCTTTTTCAATTGCTTTATCTAGATGATGTTTCAAAAAAACATTATAAATCATCGTAGGATTACATCTCAATTTCTTATATGTGTTGGTATCATTTATTAATTCATCAATCATGTTCCTATATGCTTCTCTATCTAAGACAACAATACCTCCTCCCTTATCTGCTGGTTTTATGATTATCTCTTTATTTTGTTATAATTCTTTAATTAACATTTTTCCAGAGGAAACAGTCTGTGACTGAGGAAACAGTCTGTGACTAAGAAACGCGTCGCATGTTTTTACAAAGTAAAATATTACTATTTTTTACAAACACTTGCTTTTGGTGTATTATTTGGACCTGTTTTGGTTCCCTGGATTTTTGCTGATTGCCTCCTGTGTTAACCTGGCCATAGTCTGTTGGGTGACTGTATTGATCCCTTCCTGCCTGATTAGCATCAATGGAGATGCTTTTCTAAATGTGAGTATATTTTCAAACATATACTACATCATCATCTGGTTCCAAACTGTACTAGGCCATATAGGCACCTTTGTGTCTGCTTATCTTGTTTATCATAGAAATATACCACTCTATCCAAGAGGTCGGTCTGCTGGGTGACTGTGACTGATCCCAGACTGCTTCTGTTGCACTAACTGGAGTGCTTCTAAAATTGTGAGTTTGTATTGACATCATTAAATTACATCCACTCTGCAGAACAAACAATATTGGGCCATGTGGCGCATCTGTCTCTCTTATGTTTTATAGATCATCCTCTTAGGATCCTGGCCGGATTCTCTACAGATTGCTGCCTTGACACCTCTATCTACTCCTCAGAGACTCTCTTTGAATTGGTCTTATAACTTTTTTTGAAAATTTTTTTTTTTTTTTTGAATTTTTGAATTTTCTAATCATATCTATTAATCCCAATTTTGTTGCTTTAAATGTTTTAATTTATATTATCCATTTTACTGATTTGATAATTTGTATTTTTCAATTTGTATAAATATATCACTATATAGATACACTTTTATACTCTAGGGTGCCCCCTATCTTATAGGACAAACCTTTTTCTTGTTTAGGATAAAAATTAGATTTGTTTTTGAGACCTGAGTGAATGTATTCAGTGTTGTTTGAGACTCCTGGTTTATTTACGGATGTTATCATATTGAGGTTTCTTTCTAAAGGAGTTTTTAGGAAATACTTTTTAAGTGTTAAGTTTTGAATGAATTTATTTGCATCAATGAATGTGTCAAATTTATTTAGTGTTCTAGTCGGTGCAAATGACAACCCTTTGTTCAATATCTCTATTTGTATATTTTCCAATTCAATTTTGCTCAAATTGAAAATTCCATTAGACTTTATCTTTTCCTTTTTACCCTCTGGGTGTTTCTGTATGTTTCTTCTACTCTTTCTCTGTAACCCTCGTCCTCTCTTTCCTCGTCGTCTGAGTGGTTTCTTTTTCTTCTTGTTCCCTGGTGCTGTTGGCTTACCCCTAAAAAATGTTCAGTGTGTTCTTTACTGTTATCTCCTGTTGTGTTTTGTTTCCTTGTTTCTGTGTTGCGATCTAATGGGTCAAATCTATTTCATGTCGGAATTCTCCATTCATCTTTATTAGGTCTAGTTTCAGTGTATTTACTCCTATCAGCATTTGCTTTATAATTCCCATTTTTGTTATGGTAATATAAGTTGTCTTTAGGTGTATTTCCTTTTAGTTGTTCTTGATCCCTTCCATAGTGATTATAATCATAATTCCTTCTCTGATAACTATTGAAACTATTGTAGTTGTTTTTATATTTATATCTATGGTGATGGTCTTAAATAAGGACCATTTTCCCAAGCAGTTTCTTTATTGTTCATATGGCTATAATTAAAAAACTGGTTTCCTTGTCTATAATTTTTATGGTTATACATATATAGATATATAGTTAATCTAGCTGTTACTAACACACTGTGGATAAGTTGCATTATAGGGTGCTTGTAATAATTATTTACATTGAGCATTAGAGATTGGCCAATCATAAACATTTTGGGTTATTGAATTATTGTATATTATATGTAATTAGAAACTCTTTTATATTTTTAATATTCATATAGAGCTATCATAATTTTTGCTCAGAACATATTTATATTTTAAGAAACTTTAAATCAAACATTTTTTTATAAATAAATTCTTTTTATAAAATTTGCTCTCTTTTTGTGGGTATTTTGCCTGAATTGGCGCTTTTAGATTTTATAATCCTTTTCTATATGTCTTTTGTCTTGAGGATTCTGGAGAAAAATCCCTAAAATCTTTAAGCTAAAAAACCCCTCATATTTTGCGCAGTCTGTATAACCCTTTTGTGACACTCCTTTGATCATTTCTCCAATACAGTCTAGCAGCATAAATGGAGAGCACTAGCATTATTACTGATTTGTCTATAATGGAAAGAGGAAATAATAATACAAGTAAAGAATTCAAAAAAACTGATAAAACAGATAAAACTGATAAAAACAGAATTTATGCTTACCTGATAAATTACTTTCTCTTACGGTGTATCCAGTCCATGGATTCATCCTTACTTGTGGGATATTCTCATTCCCTACAGGAAGTGGCAAAGAGAACACACAGCAGAGCTGTCCATATAGCTCTCCCTCTGGCTCCGCCCCCCAGTTATTCGATTAACGGTTAGGAGAAAAAGGAGAAACCATAGGGTGCAGTGGTGACTGTAGTTTAAACAAAAAAATTTAACCTGGCTTAATTACCAGGGCGGGCCGTGGACTGGATACACTGTAAGAGAAAGTAATTTATCAGGTAAGCATAAATTCTGTTTTCTCTTACAAGGTGTATCCAGTCCACGGATTCATCCTTACTTGTGGGATACCAATACCAAAGCATTAGGACACGGATGAAGGGAGGGAACAAGACAGGTAACCTAAACGGAAGGCACCACAGCTTGCAAAACCTTTCTCCCAAAAATAGCCTCGAAGAAGCAAAAGTATCGAATTTGTAAAATTTGGCAAAAGTATGCAGTGAAGAGCAAGTCGCTGCCTTACAAATCTGTTCAACAGAAGCCTCATTCTTGAAGGCCCAAGTGGAAGCCACAGCTCTGGTGGAATGAGCTGTAACTCGTTCAGGAGGCTGCTGCCCAGCAGCCTCATAAGCCAATCGGATGATGCCTTTCAACCAGAAGGAAAGAGAGGTAGCCATCGCTTTTTGACCTCTCCTCTTACCAGAATAGACAACAAACAAAGATGATGTTTGTCTGAAATCCTTAGTTGCTTGTAAATAGAATTTCAAAGCACGAACCACATCAAGATTGTGCAGAAGCCGTTCCTTCTTAGAAGCTGGATTAGGGCACAGGGAAGGAACAATGATTTCCTGGTTAATGTTCTTATTCGAAACAACTTTAGGAAGAAACCAGGTTTGGTACGCAAAACTACCTTATCTGCATGGAACACCAGATAGGGTGAATTACACTGCAAAGCAGACAATTCTGAAACTCTTCGAGCAGAAGAAATAGCTACCAAAAACAAAACTTTCCAAGATAATAACTTAATATCTATGGAATGTAAAGGTTCAAACGGAACCCCTTGAAGAACTGAAAGAACCAAATTGAGACTCCATGGAGGAGCCACAGGTTTATAGACAGGCTTGATTCTAACTAACGCCTGTGCAAATGCCTGAACATCTGGTACTTCTGCCAGACGCTTGTGCAAAAGGATAGACAGAGCGGATATCTGCCCCTTTAAGGAACTAGCGGATAGAACTTTCTCCAATCCCTCTTGGAGAAAAGACAATATCCTTGGAATCCTAACTTTACTCCACGAGTAACCTTTGGATTCACACCAACAAAGATACTTCCGCCATATGTTATGGTAAATTTTCCTGGTGACAGGTTTTCTAGCTTGGATCAGAGTATCTATGACTGATTCAGAGAACCCACGCTTGGATAGAATCAAGCGTTCAATCTCCAAGCAGTCAGCTGCAGAGAAACTAGATTTGGATGCTTGAATGGACCCTGTATTAGAAGATCCTGCCTCATTGGCAGAGTCCAAGGTGGACCAGATGACATGTCCACTAGGTCTGCATACCAAGTCCTGCGTGGCCACGCAGGCGCTATCAGAATTACCAAGGCCTTCTCCTGTTTGATTCTGGCTACCAGCCGAGGGAGAAGGGGAAACGGTGGAAAGACATAGGCCAGATTGAAGGACCAAGGCGCTACTAGAGCATCTATCAGAGCCGCCTTGGGGTCCCTGGACCTGGATCCATAAAGAGGAAGTTTGGTGTTCTGATGGGACGCCATCAGATCCAACTCTGCAATGCCCCAAAGCTGAGTCAGCTGAGCAAATACCTCCGGGTTAAGTTCCCACTCCCCCGGGTGAAAAGTCTGAAGACTTAGGAAATCAGCTTCCCAGTTGTCTATTCCTGGGATGTGAATTGCAGATAGGTGGCAAGAGTGATCCTCCGCCCACCTGATTATCTTGGTTACTTCCTTCATCGCTAAGGAACTCTTTGTTCCTCCCTGATGATTGATGTATGCTACAGTCGTGATGTTGTCCGACTGAAACCTGATGAACTTGGTCGCCGCTAGCTGAGGCCAAGCCTGGAGCGTATTGAATACCGCTCTCAGTTCTAAAATGTTTATCGGGAGAAGAGACTCTTCCCGAGACCATAGGCCCTGAGCTTTCAGGGAGCCCCAGACCGCGCCCCAGCCCAACAGACTGGCGTCGGTCGTCACGATGGTCCACTCCGGTCTGCGGAAGCACATTCCCTGAGACAGGTGATCCTGAGACAACCACCAGAGAAGAGAATCTCTGGTTTTCTGGTCCAGTTGGATTTGAGGAGACAAATCTGCATAATCCCCATTCCACTGTTTGAGCATGCACAATTGCAGTGGCCTGAGATGAATTCGAGCAAATGGGACTACGTCCATTGCTGCTACCATTCATCCGATTACCTCCATGCACTGAGCTACAGATGGCCGAGGAAAGGAATGAAGAGCTCGGCAAGTGTTTTGAAGCTTTAACTTTCTGACCTCCGTCAGAAATATTTTCATTTCTACCGAGTCTATTAATCTTCTCAGGAAGGGAACCCTTGTGAGTGGGGACAGAGAACTTTTTTTGGTGTTCACCTTCCACCCGTGAGACCTTAGAAAGGCCAGAACAATATCCGTATGAGCCTTGGCTCTGGGAAAAGACGACGCCTGTATTAAGATGTCGTCCAGATAGGGTGCTACTGCAATGCCCCACGGTCTTAGTACCGCTAGAAGGGACCCTAGCACCTTTGTGAAAATTCTTGGAGCGGTGGCCAACCCGAAGGGAAGGGCCACGAACTGGTAATGCTTGTCCAGAAAGGCGAACCTTAGGAACTGATGGTGATCTTTGTGGATAGGAATATGAAGATACGCATCCTTTAGATCCACGGTAGTCATATATTGACCTTCCTGGATCATCGGTAAGATTGTCCGAATGGTCTCCATCTTGAAGGATGGAACTCTGAGGAACTTGTTTAGAATTTTTAGATCCAGGATTGGTCTGAAAGTTCCTTCCTTTTTGGGAACCACAAACAGGTTTGAGTAAAAACCCAGTCCTTGTTCTGTAATTGGAACTGGACATATCACTCCCATCTTGATTAGATCTTCTACACAGCGTAAGAATGCCTCTTTCTTTGTCTGGTCTGAAGACAGACGAGAAATGTGGAACCTTCCCCTTGGAGGAAAGTCCTTGAATTCTAGAAGATATCCCTGAGCAACTATCTCTAATGCCCAGGGATCGGGAACATCTCTTGCCCAAGCCTGAGCAAAGAGAGAGAGTCTGCCCCCTACCAGATCCGGTCCCGGATCGGGGGCTACCCCTTCATGCTGTCTTAGTAGCAGCTGCAGGCTTCTTGGCCTGTTTACCCTTGTTCCAGCCCTGCAAAGGCTTCCAGGTTGCCTTGGGCTGTGAAGTGTTACCCTCTTGCTTTGCGGTTGCAGAGGTTGAAGCAGGACCGCTTGTGAAGTTGCGAAAGGAACGAAAATTAGCCTTGTTTTTAGCCTTAAAAGGCCTATCCTGCGGGAGGGCATGGCCCTTTCCCCCAGTGATATCCGAAATAATCTCTTTCCACTCTGGCCCGAAGAGGGTCTTTCCCTTGAAAGGGATATTCAGTAACTTAGTTTTAGACTACACATCGGCCGACCATGATTTCAGCCAGAGCGCTCTGCGCGCCATGATGGCAAAACCAACATTTTTCGCCGCCAATTTAGCTAATTGCAAAGCGGCATCTGTTATAAAAGAATTAGCCAGCTTTAGAGCCTTAATTCTATCCATCATTTCGTCATATGAGGTCTCCGTCTGGAGCGACTCCTCCAGCGCCTCAAACCAGAAAGCCGCTGCAGTAGTCACAGGAATAATGCAGGCAATTGGTTGGAGAAGGAAACCTTGTTGAACAAAAATTTTCTTTAGTAAACCTTCCAATTTTTTATCCATAGGATCTTTGAAAGCACAACTGTCTTCAATCGGTATGGTTGTGCGCTTGGCAAGTGTTGAAATTGCCCCCTCTACCTTAGGGATCGTCTGCCATGCGTCCCGCCTGGGATCAGTTATAGGGAACATTTTCTTAAAGATAGGGGGGGGGGACAAAGGGTACACCTGGTCTTTCCCACTCCCTATCCACAATATCCGCCACCCTCTTGGGGATCGGGAACGCATCAGTGTATACCGGGACTTCTAGGAATTTGTCCATTTTACACAATTTCTCTGGGAACACCATGGGGTCACAATCATCCAGCATAGCTAATACCTCTTTAAGCAGTACGCGGAGGTGTTCCAGCTTAAATTTAAACGCTAAGGAGTCTGATTCTGCCAGCTGAGAAACCTTTCCTGTATCAGAAATTTCTCCCTCGGACAGCACATCCCTCACCGTCACTTCAGAGTTTTGTGAGGGTACAACAGATAAACCTTCGAAAGCTTCTGATTGCTCATACTCTGTTCTTAAAACCGAGCTATCACGCTTTTTAGGAAAAACTGGCAGTTTGGATAAAAATGCTGCAAGGGAATTATCCATGACTGCTGCTAGTTATTGTAATGTAATGGGGGCTAATGCGCTAGAGGTACTAGGCATCGCTTGTACGGGCGTGACTGGTGTCGACACATGGGGAGAGGAAGGTGGGCTATCCTCGTTGCCTTCTGTTAAAGAATCATCTTGGGCTACATTTTTATCTTTAAAATGCATAGATACATTGGCACACTTAAAACACAAATGTAAAGGGGGTTCCACCATGGCTACTAAACACATAGAGCAACGTCTATCTGTAGGCTCAGACATGTTAAACAGACTTAGACAGCACTCAAAGACTGAAAAATACAATTTGAGAAAAAACGGTACTGTGCCTTTAAATAATAAAAGCGCACACTTTTTTACTAAATATTCAAAAATGATCCAATCTTTCTGAAAATTTCACCACACTATCTTTATGCTTTGTAATGATTACACAGCAAATATCAAGCCAATTAACCCATTAATGCCCGAACCGGAGCAACCTAAGGCTGACAACCGGTT
Source organism: Bombina bombina (assembly GCF_027579735.1). Lineage (NCBI taxonomy): Eukaryota > Metazoa > Chordata > Amphibia > Anura > Bombinatoridae > Bombina > Bombina bombina. The sequence goes on from NC_069507.1 coordinate 108,816,023, forward strand.
AGCAAACTACAGCACCATGCCACAGCAATCTGCTGTGGCCCTACCTTGCCCTGGGGATTAGTTTGATGAGAAATAAGCCTCTACGAAGTCCTCAAGAAGTTTTAGGACCCTCCACGTGAAGCTGCATGAAGCTCTCTGCAATATGAAGTGCGCAACTGAGGCGCGAAATTTAGGCCCCCTCCCTCTCCACTCCGGAGTTGTGGGGCCTTCAAAACCCTAAATAGGTGTCTAAAATTCTGCCATGTGGAATAAAACCCCAAATAACACTCCAAGAGTGATAAAAACTTGTACAATGATTATAATTTTACTATAAAATAATCGATTGCCCTTTAACAGTGTCCACCAGTCATTTATCCCTGTTAAATAAGCCTTCTTTCTATACTGAGTCTCAGAATATGGCTTACCTTCCCCACATGGGGATTCTTGTCAGTCTTCTAGCATTACTAAGTCTTGACTAGAAAAAAATGTCTGAACATACCTTGTAGCAGTTAAGCCTGCAAACTGTTCCCCCCAACTGAAGCTTTCTGGTACTACCCAGTCCTGTGTGGGAACAGCAGTGGATTTTAGTTACAACATGCTAAAATAATTTTCCTCTCAGCAGAATTCTTCATCACTTTCTGCTACAGAGTAAATAGTACAAACCGGCACTATTTAAAAAACAGAATTTATGCTTACCTGATAAATTACTTTCTCTTACGGTGTATCCAGTCCACGGATTCATCCTTACTTGTGGGATATTCTCAATCCCTACAGGAAGTGGCAAAGAGAGCACACAGCAGAGCTGTCCATATAGCTCCCCTCAGGCTCCGCCCCCCCCCCCCCAGTCATTCGACCGACGGTAAGGAGAAAAACAGAATTTATGTTTACCTGATAAATTACTTTCTCCAACGGTGTGTCCGGTCCACGGCGTCATCCTTACTTGTGGGATATTCTCTTCCCCAACAGGAAATGGCAAAGAGCCCAGCAAAGCTGGTCACATGATCCCTCCTAGGCTCCGCCTTCCCCAGTCATTCGACCGACGTAAAGGAGGAATATTTGCATAGGAGAAATCATATGATACCGTGGTGACTGTAGTTAGAGAAAATAAATCATCAGACCCGATTAAAAAACCAGGGCGGGCCGTGGACCGGACACACCGTTGGAGAAAGTAATTTATCAGGTAAACATAAATTCTGTTTTCTCCAACATAGGTGTGTCCGGTCCACGGCGTCATCCTTACTTGTGGGAACCAATACCAAAGCTTTAGGACACGGATGATGGGAGGGAGCAAATCAGGTCACCTAGATGGAAGGCACCACGGTTTGCAAAACCTTTCTCCCAAAAATAGCCTCAGAAGAAGCAAAAGTATCAAATTTGTAAAATTTGGTAAAAGTGTGCAGTGAAGACCAAGTCGCTGCCTTACATATCTGATCAACAGAAGCCTCGTTCTTGAAGGCCCATGTGGAAGCCACAGCCCTAGTGGAGTGAGCTGTGATTCTTTCAGGAGGCTGCCGTCCGGCAGTCTCATAAGCCAATCTGATGATGCTTTTAAGCCAAAAAGAGAGAGAGGTAGAAGTTGCTTTTTGACCTCTCCTTTTACCAGAATAAACAACAAACAAGGAAGATGTTTGTCTGAAATCCTTTGTAGCCTCTAAATAGAATTTTAGAGCACGAACTACATCCAAATTGTGCAACAAACGTTCCTTCTTTGAAACTGGATTCGGACACAAAGAAGGCACAACTATCTCCTGGTTAATATTTTTGTTAGAAACAACTTTCGGAAGAAAACCAGGTTTAGTACGCAAAACCACCTTATCTGCATGGAACACCAGATAAGGAGGAGAACACTGCAGAGCAGATAACTCTGAAACTCTTCTAGCAGAAGAAATTGCAACCAAAAACAAAACTTTCCAAGATAATAACTTAATATCTACGGAATGTAAGGGTTCAAACGGAACCCCTTGAAGAACTGAAAGAACTAAATTGAGACTCCAAGGAGGAGTCAAAGGTTTGTAAACAGGCTTGATTCTAACCAGAGCCTGAACAAAAGCCTGAACATCTGGCACAGCCGCCAGCTTCTTGTGAAGTAAAACAGATAAAGCAGAAATCTGTCCCTTCAAAGAACTTGCAGATAATCCTTTCTCCAAACCCTCTTGTAGAAAGGATAGAATCTTAGGAATTTTTACCCTGTTCCATGGGAATCCTTTCGATTCGCACCAACAGATATATTTCTTCCATACTTTATGGTAAATTTTTCTAGTTACAGGCTTTCTAGCCTGAATAAGAGTATCAATGACAGAATCTGAGAACCCACGCTTTGATAAAATCAAGCGTTCAATCTCCAAGCAGTCAGTTGGAGTGATGCCAGATTCGGATGTTCGAACGGACCTTGAACAAGAAGGTCCCGTCTCAAAGGTAGCTTCCATGGTGGAGCCGATGACATATTCACCAGGTCTGCATACCAAGTTCTGCGTGGCCACGCAGGAGCTATCAAGATCACCGAATCCCTCTCCTGATTGATCCTAGCTACCAGCCTGGGAATGAGAGGAAACGGTGGGAACACATAAGCTAGGTTGAAGGTCCAGGGCGCTACTAGTGCATCTACTAGAGTCGCCTTGGGATCCCTGGATCTGGACCCGTAGCAAGGAACCTTGAAGTTCTGACGAGACGCCATCAGATCCATGTCTGGAATGCCCCATAATTGAGTTATTTGGGCAAAGATTTCCGGATGGAGTTCCCACTCCCCCGGATGAAATGTCTGACGACTCAGAAAATCCGCTTCCCAATTTTCCTGTCATAAAGCCTTAAAAGTATTGCACACCAAATTTGAAAGCTTTAACTCTTAAAATAACGGAACCGGAGCCGTTTTTACATTTAACCACTATACAGTCCCTGGTATCTGCTTTGCTGAGACCCAACCAAGCCCAGAGGGGAATACGATACCAAAAGACGCCTTCAATAAGCTTTTTCAGTGGATCTGAGCTCCTCACACATGCATCTGCATGCCTTGCTTCTCAAAAACAACTGCGCATTAGTGGCGCGAAAATGAGGCTCTGCCTATGACTAGAGAAGGCCCCCAGTGAAAAAGGTGTCCAATACAGTGCCTGCCGTTTTTTTAACAGAATTCCCAAGATTAAAATAACTCTCCAAAGTTGTAAACCATTAAATATGCTTATAAAGTAATCGTTTTGGCCCAGAAATATGTCTACCAGTCTTTAAAGCCCTTGTGAAGCCCTTATTCTTATATTGAAAATTAAGAAAATGGCTTACCGGATCCCATAGGGAAAATGACAGCTTCCAGCATTACCAAGTCTTGTTAGAAATGTGTCATACCTCAAGCAGCCAAAGTCTGCTCACTGTTTCCCCCAACTGAAGTTAATTCCTCTCAACAGTCCTGTGTGGAAACAGCCATCGATTTTAGTAACGGTTGCTAAAATCATTTTCCTCTTACAAACAGAAATCTTCATCTCTTTTCTGTTTCAGAGTAAATAGTACATACCAGCACTATTTTAAAATAACAAACTCTTGATTGAAGAATAAAAACTACATTTAAACACCAAAAAACTCTGAGCCATCTCCGTGGAGATGTTGCCTGTGCAACGGCAAAGAGAATGACTGGGGAAGGCGGAGCCTAGGAGGGATCATGTGACATGCTTTGCTGGGCTCTTTGCCATTTCCTGTTGGGGAAGAGAATATCCCACAAGTAAGGATGACGCCGTGGACCGGACACACCTATGTTGGAGAAAAGGAGAAACCATAGGGTGCAGTGGTGACTGAAGTTTTACAAAATTAAATTTGAACCTGACTTAATTGCCAGGGCGGGCTGTGGACTGGATACACCGTAAGAGAAAGTAATTTATCAGGTAAGCATAAATTCTGTTTTCTCTTATATGGTGTATCCAGTCCACGGATTCATCCTTACTTGTGGGATACCAATACCAAAGCTTTAGGACACGGATGAAGGGAGGGAACAAGTCAGGTAACCTAAACGGAAGGCACCACAGCTTGCAAAACCTTTCTCCCAAAAATAGCCTCCGAAGAAGCAAAAGTATCGAATTTGTAAAATTTGGCAAATGTATGCAGCAAAGACCAAGTCGCTGCCTTACAAATCTGTTCAACAGAAGCCTCATTCTTGAGAGCCCGTGTGGAAGCCACAGCTCTAGTGGAATGAGCTGTAATTCGTTCAGGAGGCTGCTGTCCAGCAGTCTCATAAGCCAATCGGATGATGCTTTTCAGCCAGAAGGAAAGAGAGGTAGCAGTCGCTTTCTGACCTCTCCTCTTACCAGAATAGACAACAAACAAAGATGATGTTTGTCTGAAATTTTTAGTTGCCTTTAAATAGAATTTTAAAGCACGAACCACATCAAGATTGTGTAACAGTCGTTCCTTCTTAGAAACTGGATTAGGGCACAGAGAAGGAACAATAATTTCCTGGTCAATATTCTTATTAGAAACCACTTTTGGAAGGAAACCAGGTTTGGTACGCAAAACACCCTTATCTGCATGGAACACCAGATAGGGTGAATTACACTGCAAAGCAGACAATTCAGAAACTCTTCGAGCAGAAGAAATAGCTGCCAAAAACAAAACTTTCCAACATAATAACTTAATATCTATGGAATGCAAAGGTTCAAACGGAACCCCTTGAAGAACTGAAAGAACTAAATTTAGACTCCATGGAGGAGCCACAGGTTTGTAGACAGGCTTGATTCTAACTAGGGCCTGTGCAAACACCTGAACGTCTGGTACAGCTGCCAGACCCTTGTGTAACAGGATAGACAGAGCAGATATCTATCCCTTTAAGGAACTAGCTGACAACCCTTTCTCAAATCCTTCTTGGAGAAAAGACAATATCCTTGGAATCCTAACCTTACTCCACGAGTAACCCTTGGATTCGCACCAACAAAGATATTTCTGCCATATCTTATGGTAAATTTTCCTGGTGACAGGCTTTCTGGCCTGGATCAGGGTATCTATAACGGATTCAGAGAACCCACGCTTAGCTAGAATTAAGCGTTCAATCTCCAAGCAGTCAGTTGCAGAGAAAGTGGCCACGCAGGCGCTATCAGAATTACCGAAGCCTTCTCCTGTTTGATTCTGGCTACTAGCCGAGGGAGAAGAGGAAACGGTAGAAAGACATAAGCTAGACTGAATGACCAAGGCGCTACTAAAGCATCTATCATTGCCGCCTTGGGATCCCTGGATCCGTAAAGGGGAAGTTTGGTGTTCTGACGGGACGCCATCAGATCCAATTCTGGAATGCCCCATACCTGGGTCAGCTGAGCAAAAACCTCCGGGTGGAGTTCCCACTCCCCCGGATGGAAAGACTGACGACTCAGAAAATCCACCTCCCAGTTGTCTACTCCTGGGATGTGAATTGCAGATAGATGGCAGGAGTGATCCTCCGCCCATTTGATGATCTTGGTTACTTCCTTCATCGCTAGGGAACACTTTGTTCCTCCCTGATGATTGATGTGCGCTACAGTCGTTATGTTGTCCGACTGAAATCTGATGAATTTGGCCTCCGCTAGTTGAGGCCATGCCTGGAGCGTATTGAATATCGCTCTCAGTTCCAAAATGTTTATCGGGAGAAGAGATTCTTCCCGAGACCATAGACCCTGAGCTTTCAGGGAGTCCCAGACCGCACCCCAGCCTAACAAACTGGCATCAGTCGTGACAATGATCCACTCCAGTCTGCGGAAACTCATTCCCTGAGACAGGTGATCCTGAGACAACCACCAGAGAAGAGAGTCTCTGGTTTTCTGGTCCATTTGTATTTGAGGAGACAAATCTGCGTAATCCCCATTCCACTGTTTGAGCATGCACAGTTGCAGTGGTCTTAGATGAATTCAGGCAAAAGGGACTATGTCCATTTCCGCAACCATTAAACCGATTACCTCCATGCACTGAGCCACAGAAGGCCGAGGAATGGAATGAAGAACTCGGCAAGTATTCAAAAGTTTTGACCTCCTGACCTCTGTCAGAAAGATTTTCATTTCTACCGAGTCTATTAGTGTTCCCAGGAAGGGAACCCTTGTGAGCGGGGACAGAGAACTTTTTTCGACGTTCACCTTCCACCCGTGAGACCTTAGAAAGGCCAGAACAATATCCGTATGAGCCTTGGCTCTGGGAAAAGACGACGCCTGTATTAAGATGTCGTCCAGATAGGGTGCTACTGCAATGCCCCGCGGTCTTAGAACCGCTAGAAGGGACCCTAGCACCTTTGTGAAAATTCTGGGAGCGGTGGCCAACCCGAAAGGAAGGGCCACGAACTGGTAATGCCTGTCCAGAAAGGTGAACCTTAGGAACTGATGATGATCTTTGTGGATAGGAATATGTAGGTACGCATCCTTTAGATCCACGGTAGTCATATATTGACCTTCCTGGATCATCGGCAAGATTGTCCGAAATGTTTCCATTTTGAAAGATGGAACTCTGAGGAATTTGTTTAGAATTTTTAGATCCAGGATTGGCCTGAAAGTTCCCTCCTTTTTGGGAACTACAAACAGGTTTGAGTAAAATCCCAGTCCTTGTTCTGCAATTGGAACTGGTTGAATCACTCCCATCTTTAGAAGATCTTCTACACAGCGTAAGAATGCCTGTTTCTTTGTCTGGTCTGAAGACAAACGAGAAATGTGGAACCTTCCCCTTGGGGGAAGAGTCCTTAAATTCTAGAAGATACCCCTGAGCCACAATTTCTTATGCCCAGGGATCTGGAACATCTCTTGCCCAAGCCCGAGCAAAGAGAGAAAGTCTGCCCCCTACTAGATCCGGTCCCGGATCGGGGGCTACCCCTTCATGCTGTCTTGGTAGCAGGCGCAGGCTTCTTGGCCTATTTACCCTTATTCCAGCCCTGCAAGGGTTTCCAGGTTGCTTTGGGCTGTGAAACGTTACCCTCTTGCTTTGCAGCAGCAGAGGTTGAAGCAGGTCCGCTCCTGAAGTTGCGAAAGGAGCGAAAATTAGCCTTGTTTTTGGCCTTAAACGGTCTATCCTGCGGGAGGGCATGGCCCTTCCCCCCAGTGATATCCGCGATAATTTCTTTCAACTCGGGACCAAAAAGGGTCTTTCCCTTTAAAGGAATATTTAGTAATTTTGTTTTGGACGACACGTCAGCCGACCATGATTTGAGCCAAAGCGCTCTCCGCGCCATAATGGCAAAACCAGAATTTTTCGCCGCTAACTTAGCTTGTAAAGCGGCATCTGTGATAAAAAAATTCGCCAGCTTTAGAGCATGAATTCTATCCATGACTTCGTCATATGAAGTCTCCCTCTGGAGCGACTCCTCCAGCGCCTCAAACCAAAAAGCCGCTGCAGTAGTTACAGGAATAATGCAGGCAATTGGCTGAAGAAGGAAACCTTGCTGAACAAACATTTTCTTCAGCAAACCTTCCAATTTTTTATCCATAGGATCTTTAAAAGCACAACTGTCTTCTATTGGTATAGTTGTACGCTTAGCAAGTGTTGAAACTGCTCCCTCTACCTTAGGGACCGTCTGCCATGCGTCCCGCCTGGGGTCATTTATGGGGAAAATTTTCTTAAAGATAGGAGGGGGAACAAAAGGTACACCTGGTCTCTCCCACTCCCTAGTCACAATATCCGCCACCCTCTTCGGGATCGGAAACGCATCAGTGTATACAGGGACCTCTAAAAACCTGTCCATTTTACACAATTTTTTCTGGGACCACCATGGGGTTACAATCATCCAGCATAGCTAAAACCTCCTTAAGCAGGACGTGGAGGTGTTCCAGCTTAAATTTAAACGCTAAGGAATCTGAATCTGCCCGCTGAGAAACTTTTCCTGTGTCAGAAATTTCTCCTTCGGACAGACCATCCCTCACTGCCACTTCAGAGTGTTGTGACGGTACAACAGATAAATCATCCAAAGCTTCTGATTGCTCATCCTCTGTTCTTAAAACTGAGCTATCACGCTTTTTTGAAAAAACTGGCAGTTTGGATAGAAATGCCGCAAGGGAATTATCTATGACTGCTGCTAATTGTTGTAATGTAATAGGGCACAATGCGCTAGAGGTACTAGGCAACGCTTGCGCGGGCGTAACTGGTGTCGACACATGGGGAGAGGAAGGAGGACTATCCTCATTACCTTCTGTCAAAGAATCATCTTGGGCTACATTTTTAAGTGTCACTGCATGGTCATTAAAATGTTTAGATACCTTAGCACGCTTTAAACACAAATGCAATGGGGGTACCGCCATGGCTTTTAAACACATAGAACAAGGTCTATCTGTAGGCTCAGACATGTTAGACAGACTTAGATAGCACTCAAATACAAAAAATACACTTTTTGAAAAAAACGTTACTGTGCCTTTAAATAATAAAAAGCACACACTTTACCAAATCTCAAAAAAAATCCGATCTTTATGAAATTTACACCATATGATCCTAATGCTTTGAAATGATTGCACACCAAGTTTCAAGCCAATTAACCCCTTATTGCCCAAACCAGAACAAATTGAAGCTGGCCACCGGTTTAACACACTACAGCACTATGCCACAGTCTCTGCTGTGGCCCTACCTTCCTTGGGGATTAGTTTTGGAACGAAAATAAGCCTCCCTGTAATCCTCCTGCAATCTCTGGACTCTACATGTGAAGCTGCATGAAGCTGTCTTGTAAAAGAACTGCGCAACTGAGGCGCGAAAATTAGGCCCCCTCCCTCTTCACTCCGGAGTTGTGGGGCCTTCCTAAGCCAAATTAGGTGTCTAAAATTATGCCAGGCGTATAAAAACCCCTAAAAAGTGTTCCAAACATAATAAACACTTGTGTAAAGGTCAGATTATAGTAAAAAATAATCGATTTTCCCCATAACAGTGTCCACCATTGATTTAAGCCCTTTTAACTAAGCCATCCTTCTATACTGAGTCTCAGAATATGGCTTACCTTCCCACATGGGGATTTCTGTCAGTCTTCTAGCATTACCAAGTCTTGTTAGAAAAAAAGTGACTGAGCATACCTTAAGCAGTTAAGCCTGCAAACTGTTCCCCCCAACTGAAGTTCTCCGGTACTCAACAGTCCTGTGTGGGAACAGCAATGGATTTTAGTTACAACATGCTAAAATCTTTTTCCTCTCAGCATAAATCTTCATCACTTTCTGCCTCAGAGTAAATAGTACAAACCGGCACTATTTTAAAATAACAAACTCTTGATTGAAGAAATAAAAACTACAAATCTAACACCACATACTCTTTACCCTCCCGTGGAGATGCTACTTGTTAGAGCGGCAAAAAGAATTACTGGGGGGGCGGAGCCTGAGGGGAGCTATATGGACAGCTCTGCTGTGTGCTCTCTTTGCCACTTCCTGTAGGGATTGAGAATATCCCACAAGTAAGGATGAATCCGTGGACTGGATACACCATGTAAGAGAAATAACAAACTTTTGATTGAAGATATAAAAAACTACAAATCTAACACCACATTCACTTTACCCTCCCCTGGAGATGCTACTTGTTAGAGCGGCAAAGAGAATGACTGGGGGGCGGAGCCAGAGGGGGAGCTATATGGACAGCTCTGCTGTGTGTTCTCTTTGCCACTTCCTGTAGGGAATGAGAATATCCCACAAGTAAGGATGAATCTGTGGACTGGATACATCTTGTAAGAGAAACAGATATATTTGATCTAAGGTCATCTATCTATGATAACATTCATAACATTTTTGAGAAAGAAAAACAAAAGAGCATTCCCAGAGCAAATTTAGATAACAAAGAAAAAATAAAGGAATACATGAACACTTTAGAAAAGAAATTGATTCTTGAAATAAGACATAAGACAGAATGCATTTTTATTAATGAATATTTGAGTGCAAAAAGAGTGCCTAGAGGCTTACGTATTAAAAAAGAATGCTCATTCAAAATTGACTCAGACGACTTTAAGAAAAAATGGAATTAAATTTTAGAGGAAGCTTCTGCTAAATTAATGACTTTGATAAAATAATTTAGGGAAGAACTACTGATAACCTTAGGTAATGAGATTAATGATCTACAGTTAAAACTATCTGACTATAAAGGATTGGAGGAATATAAAAGGAGAGAAGAATCTCTTAAAAAACTAATGAAAGACACGAAAGATAAACTTATAAGAATCAAATTAAATAAATTTGAAAGAGATAGAGAAGATTATGAAATGAATGAGAAAAAAACAAATAGTGAGGCATATATCAGCCACAAGTGGAGAAGAGAAAATACACACAAAAAATTAGACACACAAACTTTGAAAGATAATGGTACTCAAAAAGCAGTTGAAACAAATGTAAGGGAATCTAATATAGAAATACCTTATAGAAATAACCAGGGAGATAAAAAAAAGAAATTATAAACACCCCAAGACAAGATTATCATGACCATAAAAATTATAGACAAGGAAACCAGTTTTTTAATTATAGCCATATGAACAATAAAGAAACTGCTTGGGAAAATGGTCCTTATTTAAGACCAGAATGGCAAACAGTAAACCATCACCATAGATATAAATATAAAAACAACTACAATAGTTTCAATAGTTATCAGAGAAGGAATTATGATTATAATCACTATGGAAGGGATCAAGAACAACTAAAAGGAAATACACCTAAAGACAACTTATATTACCATAACAAAAATGGGAATTATAAAGCAAATGCTGATAGGACTAAATACACTGAAACTAGACCTAATAAAGATGAATGGAGAATTCCGACATGAAATAGATTTGACCCATTAGATCGCAACACAGAAACAAGGAAATAAAAAACACAACAGGAGATAACAGTAAAGAACATACTGAACATTTTTTAGGGGTAGGCCAACAGCACCAGGGAACAAGAAGAAAAAGAAACCACTCAGACGACAAGGAAAGAGAGGACGAGGGTTACAGAGAAAGAGTAGAAGAAACATACATAAACACCCAGAGGGTAAAAAGGAAGAGATAAAGGCTAATGGAATTTTCAATTTGAGCAAAATTGAATTGGAAAAGAAACACATAGAGATATTGAACAAAGGGTTGTCATTTGCACCGACTAGAACACTAAATCTAATTTTTATCCTAAACAGGAAAAGGTTTATTCATTGAAACCTTTGAGAAATTAGTTTTAGAAGACATTAGCAATATAAAGCAAAATACTAAAATAAAACATAATATCACATCTAAACAAAAAATGTTAATTAAAGAATTAACACAAAATAAAGAGATAATCATAAAACCAGCAGATAAGGGAGGAGGTATTGTCATCTTAGATAGAGAAGCATATAGGAACATGATAGATGAATTAATAAATGATACCAACACATATAAGAAATTGAGATGTATTGCTACGATGATTTATAAAGTTTTTTTGAAACATCATCTAGATAAAGCAATTGAAAAAGGAATTATTAATGAAAAAGAATATGACTATCTACTTCCCAAATATCCTATTAGGCCAGTACTGTACGCTCTCCCAAAAATTCACAAATCGGTAACCAAACCCCCAGGGAGACCAATTATAGCTGGTATAGATTCATTAACAGCAAATCTATCAGCTTACATTGATAAATATTTACAAAAATATGTGACCATGCTTGATTCTTATTTAAGAGACTCAACCAATTTATTATTATTATTAGAAGAATTTGAATGGAAGAAGGATTATGTACTAGTAACATGTGATGTGCAATCCTTATATACGTCAATTAAACACGATGACGGGATACTTGCTATAGAAAAATTTCTAAAAGATGACAAGGAAATTAAGAAAGAACAAAGAGACTTCTTAATAGACAGTATAAGGTTTATTCTTACCCACAATTTCTTCTTATATGAAGAAAACTACTATGAACAGATTTGCGGCACAGCTATGGGCACTAAATTTAAAGGCTTTTATCCATGCATTTCTTGCAAAGCATGCAAACATTCAAATAAAACAAAAAGCTTTAAATCAAATATAACAATGAAAGAATACAAAATCAAGGAGACAATTAGATGTATGGACACTAACGTAATTTATTTAATCACGTGTAAAAAATGTGAAAAACAGTATGTAGGAGAGACAGAGAGAACAGTAAGAGAAAGAATTAGAGAACATATTAACTCCATAGAGAACTCAGAAAAGGAACGTAATAAGGATCTCCCTGTTGCAAAACATTTCAGGATGTGTTGTAATAATAATTTAAAATATTTTAATTATACAGCTATAACTAAAGTAAATGAGAAAAAGAGGGGGGAGGTAACCTATCCTATGCCCTCTTTCAAAAAGAAGCCAAATGGATCTTTGAATTACAAACCCTAAAACCTAAAGGGTTAAACTTAGATTTCAATTTAAACTGTTTTCTAAAAACCTAAATAACCGTAAAACAAAATGACACCAGGACAAAATAGGTTAAAAATGAAAGAACTTTAATCTGATTAAATAGTTATATACAAATCAGTATTTACTCCATGATTTTAAAAAAACTTTATTTTTTCAAAACTGTATTTAAAGATCAGCTTTTTTGATTATTAAGGCTCCTAAGAATGAAAGCTTAGTAATTCTCTTTATAATTAACAAAAAGAGTTTAGTTCAAATACACTTAGTTCTTCAAAAATCGTTTGTTGAAAACACACAAAAAATCTTATATGATATTTCAATTTCACAAATGCCCAGAATAGGTATCGGTTATAAATTAACAGCTATAACTTAATAGGTATATATGAGAAGAAATAAGTGTATTAGAATCAAGTTTATAACTTATAGAGATAAAATGTCTAACAGGCTTGAAATCTATATGAAAAATATGGATACTCAATGACATTTAATTAGACCAACATTGGTTAAAACTATGAACCAATAAAAGTGAATGGAGGGCTATTTAAAGCTATTGCTAACAAAGGAGATCAAGCTTAACAAAGGCTGAAGTTATTTTCAGCGGAAACGCGTTGCGGATCTCCTACTGCACACTAAGGAACAGAAGAGAGGATCAGCTGTAGAGCCGGCATCCCATTGCTCAAACGAGGCAATCCCCCTCCAGAAAACCAATCAGCGCCCTATCCGGAGAAGGCGCGAAGTCTGGGGAAGACAGGAGTTTTGAAGCTGGGTTACTTTTGAGGCTCCAGGATCAGCTGTAACAGAGGCATTGGTCTTTTCACACGGAGTCATCTATTTCCACACAGAGGCATCGGTCTTCACACGGAGACAGCACCTTTCACATAGAGGTATGAACATTGAAATACCACAGTGAAAGGAACTTTAAACAGGTACCTGTAGCACTAAAATGCATTTGTAGGATCACTACAATCCAAAAGTACTGTGCTTTTCTGAACAAATAACGGACACCATACCACTATTTGAACTTTTGTGATATTTGGTCCTCTTTCAATAGGAAGCACTATTGTATCTATCGTATTGTATGCAAAGCTGACATTTATATAGCATTATAAGCTGATACTAACATACTGTAGTAAAGCTGTTAGAAATATTTAGATATATAGTTAATCTAGCTGTAACTAACACACTGTGGATAAGTTGCATTATAGGGTGCTTGTAATAATTATTTACATTGAGCATTAGAGATTGGCCAATCATAAACATTTTGGGTTATTGAATTATTGTATATTATATGTAATTAGAAACTCTTTTATATTTTTAATATTCATATAGAGCTATCATAATTGTTGCTCATAACATATTTATATTTTAAGAAACTTTTAATCAAACATTTATTGATAAATAAATTCTTTTTATAAAATTTGCTCACTTTTTGTGGGTATTTTGCATGAATTGGCGCTTTTAGATTTTATAATCCTTTTCTATATGTCTTTTGCCTTGGGGATTCTGGAGAAAAATCCCTAAAATCTTTAAGCTAAAAACCCCTCATATTTTGCGCAGTCTGTTTAACCCTTTTCTGAACTAAAGGTGGCAACCCTAGCTAAAACAACAAATCTAATGGTGGCCTAAGACTTTTTTGCACAGTACTGTATATTTAAAAATACCAAGAAGAATTTCTTCCAAGTGAAGAATATTGGAATGTAAAACAGTAAATACAATCTTTTCTAGATATGGCCGCACCCCCCCCCCTTCATTCCCTTCTCTATGCCTTTCAAGACTCATGCATGTAAAAAATAGTGATGTCGCTATTTTGCTGTTGCGCATTCGCAGAGTGTTCCGAGCGTTGACAAGCAGAACTCAGCAGTGGGGTTCTCATTTCGTCTGTGTTCCAGATATTTGGTTCAACACTTTCATTGTGCATGCACGAAACGGCATAAACGCATCTTGACAATCCAACTAGGGAGTCAGTTAGGATTGGACAATTTAATATCACAAAATGTAAAGACTTAAAAGTGGGGGGAGTTTGGCAGTCATATCTATATGAATAAAACCAATGTTCTTTTCATGAATCCTCGTGTACCGGCCGAGCTACAGGATATACAATGGGGTGCAGTTGGATTTTTTTTTTGTTAATCAAAAAAGGTATGGAATATGTTTAATTGGTGGTAAACTGCCCCTTCAAAATATTTATATATATATATATAAACACTTTTTATCAGAAACTGTATATATTAGTGTAACACTTTATTTTAATGTATTTATGTTGTGTTTGGTGCACATTTTTTTTTAACCCTTACACGTTACACAAGGTCTTCACTGGTGCTGACCAGATTAGCACAAATTTTGTGTTCACTCGAGTGCGCAAGTTAGCGATATTGCTTGTTAGCGCACCACTTCTAATCTAGCCCAATATATTTAATAAATGTTGCAATTTATTTTTTAAAAAGTCACCATTCATGTGGGGTTAAATTTTGGATCGTTTAGCAAACATAATGAACATAATTCCATTATGATTTATAGTCTAGTGTATTTTATACAGCACATACAGCCGTTGCTATGCACTATAAAACAATTCAGGATATTGGCTTTTTCCACAGCCAGTGAATATTTTGAACGTACAGGGTGGGCTGAAAAAACAATATATAAAAGCCATGAATATGAACCCAAAATAGACTCAATACTTAAATAGTTATAACAAAAACAAGTAATCTAATTTTTCCATGTGTCCATCCCATTTATCTCACAATCCAAGGGTCCCATTGCTTTTACAGGTGTATTATTTATAAATAAACTATTTGCTTTACTGTGCCTTTCATATTTATAGCAATCTTTAGCAATTTTCCTTTTTGTAGAAATAAATACCCTGCTATATCGGATCAAAACAGTTCTACTGTATGTTTGGAAGTTTACACCTCAAGAATTTTACTGGGCACAATGGAGATGGTAAAAGGACTGTATATAAATAAAAAATCTTGTAAAGGTGGGTTTCGGTAGTGGTTCTATAGGGATGCTATGCACTTCCAAAAACACGTGCAGCACCCATGTTAAGCTGCAAATGGGTTCTATATACTCTGTTTACCACGTTTGTTAGCCCCCCCAGTTAGCTCCCCCCCCCAAATATTAAGTTCTAGAACTGCAACTGGTGGAGTTCCTGTGAAGATTTTAGTTTTTACATGGAATACCCACTTTTTCACAATCTGAAAGGATAAATGCATATTTGTTATATATATATATATATATATATATATATATATATATATATATATATATATATATATATATATATATATATATACACACACATACATACATACATACATATATATATATATACATATATACACATATAAACATATACTATTTACATGTTACAATAACTTTTGCATTAAAAAGGGCATCAAACTCAAAATTTTATAGCCGTTAAAATTTGTAGTGAAAATAAATAAATAATATATTAATAATATACTTTTATTATTTCTTTTGCTTGCTTTTCCTGCAATTTAATTTGCATTCCTCACCAAGCTCTGAACCTCTAGGTATTGTTGGTGGCATAGTGGGCGACACTCTCAGGCTTCATGGGAGTGACATCACAGCGTATGCACGTAGTTATGTCACAAAGCGGGCAGAACGAGTAAGCTGATTGATGTAGCTGCTTGGGTGCTGGAGGGGGGGTCTTCAAACCCCTCAATCTCAGATCCTTTGCAGCTACAAACCTCCTCCAAGACCCTTATTTGAAAGAGAATCGCCTGCTCTTTCAAATGGTGGTCTTGGAGCAGTACTTAGGGTTGCCACCTGGCCGGTATTTTACTGGCACAGCCGGTAATCGGCGATTAGGAGCCGGTGCCGGTATTAGTAGAATACCGGCAATGCAAAAGCCGTTTCTTTTTAGTTCTAGCCGCATGATGAGGGTACAAGAGAATGTGCATAGAAAACTGCCGCTCCAGTCCGTTGCTGGCTATAGACGCCACCGGAAGTCACAGGGGGAAGGCAATAGGTGTGGAGCCACAGGGGGTGCAAGCCGAAAATGCGGCCGGTTCCGCCGCAAAAGCAACAAAGGAAAAAAGGTAATCAGCTGCACTAGCGGTTATAATAAAAATCCAAAATTTATTAGTTCAGTTTAAAAACAAGGTACAAGCAGGCTAGGCAGACAGAACTTCCTAACATGTTTCGTGCCAAACACGGCACTTAATCATAGGACAGGTGTTCAAGGTATGGCCCCTTCCCTTTAAAGGGGCCATACCCAATAGTATGCTATGTACAATTTAAAAAGACAGTACATAAAAACCTATGCACTAAAGGGGAGGGAGAGGGAGACATATGCGAAGGCAAAAGGAAAGAGCATCAAAATAGAACATATGCAGGAATTTGAACATCATGTAAATCACCCAATAATGTAGTGCATTAATTAATAAGTAAATACAAGAGTAAATTACATTAAATAATGAATTATACCTAAAAGCAGTAAGACTGCTATTATTTAAGCTTGAACAAAAAGTTTTCTTAAAACTACAAAGGTGGTAATAATAATGAAATAGTATGAATGCACTATAGGGCTTACTGTAGCATGTATATTAACTATGCTACTTTAGATACATGCATATGAGAAAAGAAATCATAATCTTATTGAAAGAAATTTTAATAAATAAATAATCAATAATTACTAAATTTGAAGCCTATTACAGTGTATTTCAGATTGGGATGCACAATTGTACATGCATGACTCCTTGGTAATATTTAAAATGTTGAATATACCAAAACCATTCATTTAGAGTAAGTATTATGCACTCCCAACATGAAATACTGTACATCAGAATAGATAAGAACAAAACAGAAATAAGGAAAGCCACTTATTCAAAGTAGTAAGACATGTCCCACTCTCTATTTAAACCAGAGGGAGTTACAGTTTTGAGTTTGTGTATCCAGTATAACACGTTTCTGTAATAATTTGCATTTATTCCCCCCTCTAATTGGAGCTTCTATTTTGTCTATCACTGTGACAGTTATCAAGGCCTCATGAGTGAAGTGTACTTGATTAAAGTGTCTCGCCACAGCAGAATCCTTGTTATAATTCTTGGTGTCATTGATGTGCTCCCTGACCCTAGATCTGAGTTCCCTCATCGTTTGTCCGACGTATTGAAGGGAGCACATGCTACGTTCAAGTAAATAAACAATAAATTCACTTCTGCAGTTGGCATAAAAATTGACCATGAAATTTTCCCTAGTTACAAAGCTGGAAAAGCTATTACTTTGTCTGATGACACCACAAGTGATGCAGGACCTTGCTCCACACTTAAAAGTGCCTTTTTTCCTTAGCCAATTGGCGGCTTGTTTTCTATTACTGGTAACCATACTAGGAGCCAGTTTGGTTGCTAGGGTAGGTGGTTTTTTAGAGATGAATTTACAGGACTCAGAGATATTACACAGAAGTTCATCACCATTCAAAATATGGAGATTATTTTTCAAAATTTTACAAATGTCGTAAAATTGTTTGGAATATTCTGTAGAAAATACCACAGAGTCTCTATTAAATTTACTCTTCTCCTTTTTATGACCAATAACTTCTGATTGTTTTTTATCTCTGACACTATCAAATGATTTCTGTAGCTCTTTTTCTGAATAGCCCCTCATTTTAAGCCTATTAGTGAGATCCACTGACTGGGTATAAAAATTACTGTCAGAATTAGTATTCCTCCTCATACGAATATATTGAGCTCTCGGAATGGAGCGGATAAGATGGGGAGGATGACATGACTTAGCATGGAGTATAGTATTCCCTGCTGTGGGCTTGCGAAAAGTATCAGTAAGTATGGTACCCGTCTCAGTATCACCAGTTAATATTAAATCCAAAAAACATATTTTGTATGGATCTATTTGTCCCGTGAATTTAAGATTCAACTGATTATCATTAAGATAGTTTAAAAAGTTATTGAAATCTAGGGGGTCTTGTACTATAAAGATCAAGTCATCGATAAATCTCATGTATTTAATTATTGAGTCTGCAAAGGGATTTAGAGTGGTGTAAAGATACATGTCTTCCCACCATGCAACAAATAGGTTGACAAACTTGGCCCCCATCGCCGTGCCACATACCTGTAAAAAATAAATGCCATCAAACATAAAGAAATTATGTTTGAGTAGAAACTCCACAATTTCGCAGAAGAAAATAATAAATTCAACAGAATATTGTGTCCTGGAGCTTAAGGCATATTGTAATGCCTTAATCCCCAAAGCATGTGGGATACTTGAATATAATGCCGTAGCATCAACAACTACCCAACTGAAACCTTTACACCACCTGGTATTTTCAAGATAGCTAATGAGGTGTGTTGAATCCCTCAAATAGCTATTCAGATCCTGAACAAGGGGCTGCAAAATTGAGTCCACCCATTCAGACAGTGGCTCAAACATTGAGCCAATCCCCGAGATGATGGGTCTCCCCGGGGGACATTGAATATCTTTATGTGTTTTAGGCACATGGTGAAATATAGGGGTGATTGGGTGTGTGGGAATCAATGACTCAGCTTGTTCTTCTGAAAAGATATTTAATGCAATGCCTTGTTCAATTAAATGGCGTAGCTTAGATTTAAATACAGTAGTGGGGTTAATCTCTAGTCTTCTGTACGTATTGGCATCGGCCAGTTGGCGTTTTGCTTCCTCAATGTAGTAGTCCTTCTCAAGGACCACTACATTGCCACCCTTATCTGACGCCCTGATGACTATGTTATCATTTGTTTGTAATTTTTGGAGGGCTATTTTTTCACCTCTTGTAAGATTAGAATGTACTATACGTTGTCTAGCAGTGGTCTCTAATTCTAATAGTTCTTTCTGTACCTTTTTCTGAAAAAGATTGATTGCATGACCCCTAGCAAAGGTAGGATAGAATTCAGATGGCTTCCTACTTGGCGATGGAATTTCACAATCTTTTGGACCAAACATGTCCTCATTTTGTTTCAATTGATTTAGTGTTATAAAATCGCCAAATCCGAAGTCAGCCACTCTATCAGTCTCAATATCAATGTTAACAGATGTGTCAGTAGTGCTACCTTCAATATAAATGGCATTATCCACACTTATTTCCTGTAGCTTGAAAAACCTTTTCAAAGTAATTTTTCTGACAAATTTATTAACATCTATCATGGTCTTAAATGCAGAAAAAGTATTGGTAGGGGCAAAGCCCAGTCCTTTACTAAGAAGTGACCTTTCTTCAACTGTAAGTTCAGCTTTAGACAAATTTAAGACTGAGAGTCTTACTACTTTGAATAAGTGGCTTTCCTTATTTCTGTTTTGTTCTTATCTATTCTGATGTACAGTATTTCATGTTGGGAGTGCATAATACTTACTCTAAATGAATGGTTTTGGTATATTCAACATTTTAAATATTACCAAGGAGTCATGCATGTACAATTTTGTATCCCAATCTGAAATACACTGTAATAGGCTTCAAATTTAGTAATTTATTGATTATTTATTTATCAAAATTTCTTTCAATAAGATTATGATTTCTTTTCTCATATGCATGTATCTAAAGTAGCATAGTTAATATACATGCTACAGTAAGCCCTATAGTGCATTCATACTATTTCATTATTATTACCACCTTTGTTGTTTTAAGAAAACTTTTTGTTCAAGCTTAAATAATAGCAGTCTTACTGCTTTTAGGTATAATTCATTATTTAATGTAATTTACTCTTGTATTTACTTATTAATTAATGCACTACATTATTGGGTGATTTACATGACGTTCAAATTCCTGCATATGTTCTATTTTGATGCTCTTTCCTTTTGCCTTCGCATATGTCTCCCTCTCCCTCCCCTTTAGTGCATAGGTTTTTATGTACTGTCTTTTTAAATTGTACATAGCATACTATTGGGTATGGCCCCTTTAAAGTGAAGGGGCCATACCTTGAACACCTGTCCTATGATTAAGTGCCGTGTTTGGCATGAAACATGTTATGAAGTTCTGTCTGCCTAGCCTGCTTGTACCTTGTTTTTAAACTGAACTAATAAATTTTGGATTTTTATTATAACCGCTAGTGCAGCTGATTACCTTTTTTCCTTTGTTACAAGAGAATGTGGGCATGAGCAGTGCAGGGCATATGAAGATGAATGTAGATATGAATATGCTAAGTCTGAAGGTATAGGGACTAAGCGGCGTGAAGCAAGTAGGCAAGGCAGCAAGTAGGCGGGGTAAGCAATACACTGGTTCAGTGGAAAAGCAGTCAGGGCGATGCTGATAGACAGGAAGGAGCTGAGGGACTAAGAAGGTGGTACCCAGGACCATGCAGGGCTAAGGTAGGATGGGGCAGGGCAGAGAAGCGGACTGGGATAATTCAGGCCCTATAAAACAAACTTCAGGGACTGGCTGTAGGCGGGCAAGGTTTATACTGTCAGGGTGGCTTAGTCCGCTGCCTCAGAGGTGGCATACGTGTTAAGGAGCAGCGGTCTTAAGACCACTGCTCTTTAACTCCTGTTCTTGGCAAGCCTGAAGGTTCGTGCGGAAACAGAGGCATTGGGGCCGATACGGAGCTTCTTAAATCGGCCCCTTAGTCTAAACTTCAAATGAGTATTAGCTTTTTTCTGAAAAATTTCACAGGTATGTCTATTTCCACTCTCTCTGTATCATGTGACAGCCATCAGCCAATCACAAATAATTATACGTATATTTTGTGAATTCTTGCACATGACTCAAAAAGTGTAAATATAAAATGACTGTAGACATTTTGTTAATAGAAGTAAATTGGAAAGTTGTTTAAAATTGCTGCTCTATCTGTTGCATGACAGATTCATTTTAACTTGAGTGTCCCTTTAATTTGTTTTTATAACGTTAAAGGGACACTAAACCCCAAAACCTTGTCTGACATGTTATTCTTTAGCAGCAGAGCAGAATGTCTTGTGTTTACAGTCCCTTTAATGTGTCTCCAACGCTTGTTAAACAAGCTGCAGAGTATTGCATGCATGGGGAAATGCTTTTCTAGGTTTATTTTTGTACATGAGATATCCATTTTTGCTTATTGAACCTACAGCCCATTGAAATGGGCCGAGTCTGCAGGGAGAGCAGAATACCTTCTTATTTATATTTGTCTGTACACATAAATGCCAATACTTAAAGAGAGCAGTTGAAAATGATCAATTAATACTTATCTCCCACTCATGCTGTAAGGATGATTACAGTTGGTGCATCTTGTTTACATAGCTTTTCTATAGTGCATATTTTATTATAGACAATTGTTTCAACAAGCAACAAAAAATGATAAGATAAAGGAGCTATTTGTAAACAATTTAATACATTCTAGCAGGTAAAAGGTATCATTTAGAATACATTACAGTACAAATTCCCTATTAAAGGGACATTCTGGCCAAAATTTAAATGAACATAGATGAATTACATCTTTGAATAGAAACATATTTGCAATATACAAGTATCCGCAAAAATGCTTCTAGTAAATGTTATAACTGTTTAGTGTAAACATTTTTCTCTACACGTGCATGTGAAACATAGATATTCTCAGTGCGCCAGCATTTTAAATACTGCAGCTGCTCAGAGCACCAGTGGGGCTTGTATCATGTCAGCAATTAACAAACTGAGTCATTACCGAATGGTACAAGCACCTTAGGCTCCCTGACAAGTGCTGTGTTTAAAATGCTGGTGCATGGTGCATACTTAAATACACTTTTGCTAATACGTGTATACTACAAAAATGTTTCAATTCAAAACTGAAATGCATCTATGTGGATTCAAATTTCGGCTGGAATGTCCCTTTAAGTTAAAGCGGTTTATTTTTGTTTCTGAAATAAACAGAAAGTGTACAACTAGTCAGCTGACTGACTGTAGTGTTGGTGGACAGTAGCATATCCCATAAAGATAAGAATAAAAAGTATTATTTAGTACAGGAACATTTGTTTAAAAAGAGAGACCTCTCAGCTACCAGTACAGGTGTTCAATATATAGATAAAAATTTTGGCTACACAGGCAAAAGCACCCCCACCCCCCAAAGAAATGATATACCATTACTGCTTCTTCACAAAATGACCAAGTGATGCGTTAAAGGGACAGTCTACACCAGAATTTTTGTTGTTTAAAAAGAAAGATAATCCCTTTATTACCTATTCCCCAGTTTTGCATATCCAACACAGTTATATAAATATACTTTTTACCTCTTTGATTACCTTGTATCTAAGCCTCTGCAGACTGCCCCCTTATTTCAGTTTGTTTGACAGACTTGCTTTTTAGCCAATCAGTGCTCACTCCAGGGTAACTTCACGGTCATGAGCTCAATGTTATCTATATGAAACACATGAACTAATGCCCTCTAGTGGTCAAAATGCATTCAGATTAGAGGCAGTCTTCAAGGTTTAAGAAATTAGCATATGAACCTCCTAGAATTAGCTTTCAACTAAGAATATCAATAGAACAAAGCAAAATTGTTGATAAAAGTAAATTGGAAAGCTGTTTAAAATTACATTCCCTATTTAAAATCATGACATTTTTTTGGACTTGACTGTCCCTTTAAGCAGCTATTTATAGCTATTTCATCTATAATTATAGAAAAAATAGATTTCTGTTACCACGTCAAGGTCTTGACTGTTAATCTGATTTATTATAAATGTAATACCTACCTATAATGGTTCTGCATGACATAACATACCAAATTGGTGACTCTACACCAGTGTTTTTCAACCAGTGTGCCGTGGCACACTAGTGTGCCGTGAGAGATCCTCAGGTGTGCCACGGCAGACTGACAACAGTGTGACATATTTTTTAAACTTTGCTTGTTTTTTACACCCAGTGCAGGGGTAGTTTGTAGGAGGCATGGCATAACGGCACAATACATACAGTATGTGTGTGTTTGTGTGTATGTGTATATATATATATATATATGCTGTATTAGGCTACAATGTGTGATTTTTTTTTAAATTTTGGGATGGTGGTGTGCCACAGGATTTTTTTAATGTAAAAAAGTGTGCCACGGCAAAAAAAAGGTTAAAAATCACTGCTCTACACAACATAGCAAATCTGGCTCTGCATAATAAATCACATAGTTGCCAACATTAAAAAAAAAAAAAATCCAGGGACACTTTGCAGGAGAGCCACGCCCATAGCTCTATCCAATCAGACCAACCCCCATATTGATTGCTTAAAGAGACAGGAAAGATTAAACTTTCATGGTTCAGATAGAGAATGTAATTTTAAATCCACTTCTACTTTGTTCTCTTGGGTAACTTTGTTAAAAAAAATATGTACATATCCTCAACAACAGCAATGCGCTACTGGGAGCTAGCTGTTGACTTTACACATTTGTCTTTTGTCACTGGCTCACCAGATGTGTTTAGCTAGTTCCCAGCATTGCATTGCTGCTCTAATCACTATGCAGGGGTTATATACAAGTAAAAGTGCAATAACATTTCTCTAACATAGAGCATTTTCTTTATGCACTGTTATAGCCCTTTAATGCAGGTGAAAGCATCAAGTTATTCATTACCTCCCTTACTCTCAAGCACATCACTGATATAGGAAAAATAACTTTGCAAGTACCAAAATAAGCAAGTAAGGGTTAAATTATTAACCCTTCAGCATCTGTATAGTAGGGCACCACAAAACACCCTAGTTTATATAGATGTTACACAGTCTGTGATATTACCTAAATATGTTTAACCTGCTAACTGCTGTCTTGGGGCTACTGAGAACAATATATGCAGATGTGTTCATGATCTATTTTTATATTTTACTTTCTCTAAGATACTATTGAAAGTTTCACAAGCAGGTGGCATTTTATGAGATAAATAGTCATGTTGTATCTTTGCAGCTGTAGTGACTATGGGCAAAAGGCTAATAGACCCAGAAATGCCCCAGTACTTCTGATTTTTTTTTTATTTTTTTGTGAATTCCAGGCCTAGCACATTAAAAGCCTGCTAAGCAAAGCCTCAGTATATACATGGTAGGAATTACAAACTGTGCAACACTGTTGAGCTGCCTGGCTTCATCACCCTTTGCCTGCTACTCTCCCTGGTATTATATATCACATATTATAGCTTTCTCTTACCTGACACCTCACTACACACTGCTAAACTTCAGGGTAACAAACAGAAAACCACAGATGAAGAAAATACAGAAAACAAAACATACTGTAAGCAATGAGAATAATGCCACAGCGCCCTCTGTGATGGGAGTACTGCACTGCACACAATTTTAAACTATATACAGACTAAGTTGAAGAAGGGACAAGCTTAAAGGGACAGTAAACCTAAAACATAATGTTATATAATTCTGCACATAGTAATAGCGCTAGCTTTATGCAATCTAATATTGCCTGTGAATTTTTATAAAAAACTGTTTTTCAGACCCGCTCTTCTGAGCGGGTCTGTTTTTATCACAGAGCACATCTAGCCAGCTGTTTAGTCACAGCCCGGCCTGACCGCGCCATTACATTCAGTGCAGCTCGCTCCCGCTGTCAGACAGTCTTTGTTATAAAAATTCACAGGCAATATTAGATTGCATAAAGCTAGCGCTATTATAATTTATATAATTCTGCACTATGTGCAGAATTATATAACATTATTTTTTAGGTTTACTGGCCCTTTAAAAGGCCATGATACCCAAATGTTGAAACACTTCAAAGTGAAGCAGCATAGCTGTAAAAATCTGACTAGAAAATATCACCTGAACATCTCTATGTAAAAAAGAAAGATATTTTACCTCAAAATGTCCTAAGTATTCATTCAACTCCATTGCAAAGGACTTTAAGCAGCAAATCAGTATGTCTGTCCCGGGACAGGCAAGGGAGTGAGATTTGTGCACACTTATGTTATTTCCCAATTCAGTTTAAGGAAGTTTACTATGAAATCTCATGAGAGTTAAGTGACATCTCATGAGATCACAGTAAAAGAGTTAAAAGGGACACTCAATCAAAATTAAACTTTCATTATTCAGATAGAGCCTGCCATTTTAAACAACGTTCCAATTTACTTCCATTAAAAAAATGTGCACAGTATTTTTATATTTAAACTTTTTGAGTCACCAGGTCCTACTGAGCATGTGCAAGAATAGGTGTGTATGCATTTATGAATGGCTGATGGCTGTCACATGGTATTGTGTATGCATTTGTGATTGGCTGATGGCTGTCACATGGTACAGGGGAGTGGAAAAAGACATAACTTTTAAAATTGTCAGAAAAAAAATCTACTACTCATATGAAGTTCAGACTAAGTGATATTGCATTGTCTTGTTATCTTGCATTTGTTGATTATGCAAAGCTACTGTGTTGAAAGTTCCTTTAATGCTGATTGGCTGCAGTTCATTTCTTCATTTTTTTATTTTTTTTTTACCTGCAGCTGAAGTATAACTTTTTACACAGGACTTACTCTGATGAACTGAGGAAATTGTGAGGTAAAATATCTTCCCTTTTTACATAGAGATGCTAAGGAGATATTTTCCTGTAAGCTTTTTACAGTTATACTGCATCAGTTTCAAGTGATTTAGCATGGACATTAAACACCTCATGATTTTTATATAAATTGTTTAAATTTGTAGTAAAACAAATTTGCAATATACTTTCATTATTTATTTTGTTCTCATTTTCTTTAATTTCATTCTGAATATTGTGGGCTTTCCAATTAATGTTAAACATGGAAGCGAATATAAAAGTTCATTGCAAGTCCTGGTGAACATTTCCTAAAAAAGGTCACATTACACCCTGACCAAATAACAGCCTAAAACCTAGGTGCGTGGATGGGCAGCAGAATTTTGAGTGCCTAGGGCAGCACAAAACCTAAATGTGCCACTGAGATATATATATATATATATATATATATATATATATATATATACATATACATATATACATAGTGCAGAATTATATAACATTATTTAGGTGCTATAGCCATAAAAGCATTTTTTACCGTTTAATTTGCTAAAATACGGCGCTTTTACAGACCCGCTCTCTGCTCTCTGCTGAGCGGGTCTGTCACAGGAGCGAGCTGCACTTAGTCTTATGGCGCGGTCGGGCCAGGCTGTGACTATACAGCTGGCCCGATGCGCTGACTAAAAATAACAGACCAGCTCAGCAGAGAGCGGGTCTGTAAAAGCGCTGTATTTTAGCAAATTAAACGGTAAAAAAATGCTTTTATGGGCTATAGCACCTAAATAATGTTATATAATTCTGCACTATGTGCAGAATTATATAACATTATTTTTAAGGTTTACTGTCCCTTTAAATATCTCTTTAAGAATAAATAAAACATATTCTGCTATGCGCAGAACATTCGATTATGAAAGTTTCAATATTATCTTCTTATGTTGCGTTTTTAAATAACTGCGATCATATTTGTGCGACTTGTGGGTGCTTGGTATTTTTTCAACTTTTTCGTCTCCATTGAACTCTATGGGGAAATGCGATTTTGTATTTGCAACGTCTCAAAGTTAATTTTTTACCGTGACGTTACAAACGAGAGAGCAAACATGTTACTTTCAACTCTTAATACGAGCGTGAATCTCCGAGCACAAAAAATACTTCTAGCAGTTTTAATGCTTGAACGTGAGTGCAAACTACTGCTCCACTCCTAATCTAGCCCATAACTGGTATTTGTATGTAGGGTTGCCAGCTGTGCTTAATAAAAATACGGGACAGGGGGGGGCGGAGCTAACCGTTGAAGAGACGGGACGTGTTTCATGGCAGCTCTCGCTAAAACTTAACAAAAAGTAGATAAAGCAGTGAGAATTCTACAGTTTTTTTCTACCCTGCTCACTTAGGCCTAGATTTAGAGTTGGGCGGTAGCCGTCAAAACCAGCGTTAGAGGCTCCTAACACTGGTTTTTGCCGCCCTCTGGTATTTGGAGCCAGTCATTAAAGGGTCTAACGCTCACTTTCCAGCCGCAACTTTTCCATACCGCAGATCCCCTTACGTCAATTGCGTATCCTATCTTTTCAATGGGATCTTTCTAACGCCGGTATTTAGAGTCTTGGCTGAAGTGAGCGTTAGAAATCTAACGACAAAACTCCAGCCGCAGCAAAAAGTCAGGAGTTAAGAGCTTTCTGGGCTAACGCCGGTTTATAAAACTCTTAACTACTGTGCTCTAAAGTACACTAACACCCATAAACTACCTATGTACCCCTAAACCGAGGTCCCCCCACATCGCTGCCACTCTATTAAAATTTTTTAACCCCTAATCTGCCGACCGCACGCCGCTGCCACCTACGTTATCCCTATGAACCCCTAATCTGCTGCCCCTAACACCGCCGACCCCTATATTATATTTATTAACCCCTAATCTGCCCCCCTCACCGTCGCCTCCACCTACCTACACTTATTAACCCCTAATCTGCCGAGCGGACCGCACCGATACTATAATAAAGTTATTAACCCCTAATCCGCCTCACTCCCGCCTCAATAACTCTATAATAAATAGTATTAACCCCTAATCTGCCCTCCCTAACATCGCCGACACCTAACTTCAAGTATTAACCCCTAATCTGCCGATCGGAGCTCACCGCTACTCTAATAAATTTTTTAACCCCTAAAGCTAATTCTAACCCTAACCCTAACACCCCCTAAATTAAATATAATTTTATTCTAACAAAATAAATTAACTCTTATTAAATAAATTATTCCTATTTAAAGCTAAATACTTACCTGTAAAATAAACCCTAATATAGCTACAATATGAATTATAATTATATTGTAGCTATTTTAGGATTAATATTTATTTTACAGGCAACTTTGTAATTATTTTAACCAGGTACAATAGCT
Organism: Bombina bombina; assembly: GCF_027579735.1. Classification (NCBI taxonomy): domain Eukaryota; kingdom Metazoa; phylum Chordata; class Amphibia; order Anura; family Bombinatoridae; genus Bombina; species Bombina bombina. Next base: position 108,844,014 of record NC_069507.1, read on the forward strand.
ATTAAATAGTTAATAACTATTTAATAGTTACCTAGTTAAAATAATACCTGTAAAATAAATACTAACCTAAGTTACAATTAAACCTAACACTACACTATCAATAAATTAATTAAATAAACTACCTACAATTATCTACAATTAAACCTAACACTACACTATCAATAAATTAATTAAATAAACTACCTACAATTATCTACAATTAAACCTAACACTACACTATCAATAAATAAATTAAATACAATTCCTACAAATAAATACAATTAAATAAACTAACTAAAGTACAAAAAATAAAAAAGAACTAAGTTACAAAAAATAAAAAAATATTTACAAACATTAGACAATTAAACTAATTACACCTACTCTAAGCCCCCTAATAAAATAACAAAGACCCCCAAAATAAAAAAATGCCCTACCCTATTCTAAATTACAAAAGTTCAAAGCTCTTTTACCTTACCAGCCCTTAAAAGGGCCCTTTGCGGGGCATGCCCCAAAAAATTCAGCTCTTTTGCCTGTAAAAAAAAACATACAATACCCCCCCCCCAACATTACAACCCACCACCCACATACCCCTAATCTAACCCAAACCCCCCTTAAATAAACCTAACACTAAGCCCCTGAAGATCTTCCTACCTTGTCTTCACCATGCCAGGTATCACCGATCGTTCCAGGCTCCGAAATCTTCATCCAAGCCCAAGCGGAGGCTAGACATCCATCATCCGGCTGAAGTCTTCTATCAAGCGATGGCTGAAGAAGTCCCGAAAAGGCTCCAAAGTTTTCATCCTATCCGGGAATAAGAGTAGATCCGGACCGGCAACCATCTTCTTCCAAGCGGCATCTTCTATATTCATCCGATGAGGACCGGCTCCATCTTGAAGACCTCCACCGTGGACCCATCTTCTTCTTCCGACGACTTCCCGACGAATGACGGTTCCTTTAAGGGACGTCATCCAAGATGGCGTCCCTCGAATTCCGATTGGCTGATAGGATTCTATCAGCCAATCGGAATTAAGGTAGGAAAATTCTGATTGGCTGATGGAATCAGCCAATCAGAATCAAGTTCAATCCGATTGGCTGATCCGATCAGCCAATCAGATTGAGCTTGCATTCTATTGGCTGATTGGAACAGATTGATCAGATTGAGCTCGCATTCTATTGGCTGATCGGAACAGCCAATAGAATGCAAGCTCAATCTGATTGGCTGATTGAATCAGCCAATCGGATTGAACTTGATTCTGATTGGCTGATTCCATCAGCCAATCAGAATTTTCCTACCTTAATTCCGATTGGCTGATAGAATCCTATCAGCCAATCGGAATTCGAGGGACGCCATCTTGGATTTTTTATTTTGGGGGTCTTTGTTATTTTATTAGGGGGCTTAGAGTAGGTTTAATTAGTTTAAAATTGTTGTAATTTTTTTCTAATGTTTGTAAATATTTTTTTATTTTTTGTAACTTAGTTCTTTTTTATTTTTTGTACTTTAGTTAGTTTATTTAATTGTATTTATTTGTAGGAATTGTATTTAATTTATTTATTGATAGTGTAGTGTTAGGTTTAATTGTAGATAATTGTAGGTAGTTTATTTAATTTATTTATTGATAGTGTAGTGTTAGGTTTAATTGTAACTTAGGTTAGGATTTATTTTACAGGTAACTGTAATTATTATAACTAGGTAGCTATTAAATAGTTATTAACTATTTAATAGCTATTGTACCTGGTTAAAATAAATACAAAGTTGCCTGTAAAATAAATATTAATCCTAAAATAGCTACAATATAATTATAATTTATATTGTAGCTATATTAGGGTTTATTTTACAGGTAAGTATTTAGATTTAAATAGGAATAATTTATTTAATAAGAGTTAATTTATTTCGTTAGATAAAAATTATATTGAACTTAGGGGGGTGTTAGTGTTAGGGTTAGACTTAGCTTTAGGGGTTAATACATTTATTATAGTAGCGGTGAGCTCCGATCGGCAGATTAGGGGTTAATTATTGTAGGTAGCTGGCGGCGACGTTGTGGGGGGCAGATTAGGGGTTAATATATATATAATATAGGGGTCGGGGTGTTAGGGGCAGCAGATTAGGGGTACATAACTATAATGTAGGTAGCAGCAGTTTACGGAGCGGCAGATTAGGGGTTAAAAAAATATGCAGGTGTCAGCGATAGCGGGGGCGGCAGATTAGGGGTTAATAAGTGTAAGGTTAGGGGTGTTTAGACTCTGGGTACATGTTAGAGTGTTAGGTGCAGACGTAGGAAGTGTTTCCCCATAGAAAACAATGGGGCTGCGTTAAGAGCTGAACGCTGCTTTTTTGCAGGTGTTAGGTTTTTTTTCAGCTCAAACTGCCCCATTGTTTTCTATGGGGATATCGTGCAAGAGCACGTTTTTGAAGCTGGCCGCGTCCGTAAGCACCGCTGGTATCTAGAGTTGCAGTGGCGTTAAATTATCCTCTACGCTTCCTTTTTGGAGCCTAACGCACTGAAAACCCAGCCATTCTGTGAACTCTAAATACCAGCGGTATTTAAAAGGTGCGGGAGAAAAAAAGCATGAGTAGCTAACGCACCCATTTGGCCGCCAAACTCTAAATCTAGCCGTTAGACTTCTCATTGTGTGTACCTCAATCTTTATCAGCGGTACATTTGAACTTTATAAGCCACCTTTCTATCTCTTGTTGGCCTGGAAGGGTAGCGGAAGGCAACAACCAGGCGACTGGCTCTCCGGAGGGTCGGGGCTCCGCTACGGAGGCTAAATTGCCTACGCTAATAGAGACCTGGGACTCAATAGCGGATTACACTCTCTGAGGGGCTTCTCTGCAGTGCGGCAGAATAACTCAGTCAACCCAGCGTTTCGGACTGCAACCCACCGCTACCGCTTGCACCTTACAGCCAGCCACCCTTTACATCTTGCTCCGGAGGGTCGGGGATCCGCTCCGGAGCTCTTACCTGCTGATCGCTGTCTGCTGATCGCTGTCTGCTGGGGTAAGTGGACACCTGGCTCCTCAACTTTAACTTTACCTGACTTTGGGACGCAGCCTCAGTGGACTGGAGAGCCGACTGCACGACCCCTCGGGGAGCTGAAGTGACCTTGCTGACACAGACGGGAGTGGAAGGGTATCTCCCATATTCGGACGTCTGGTTCTTCCTTGGAACAGAGGGCTGGCAGCCCATCTCCCAGAGCGCTTTGGTAAAGGCGCGAACAGGGGACTTAGGAGCTCTACCCAGCCCAACAACACCGCTACCCTGAGATTCTTCTGGCCTGACGCTGAAGTCTGGATACACACCAGGGTGAGAACTAGGGATCTCCCGAACACCAGTGAGTAATTACACTATATATCAGATCATTTCTGGCCCTAACTGCCCCACGTGAACTGCCTAACAAACCATCACACATTTCTTCAGTGCTTTAGCTGTGATTCTCCACACGCAACGCTTTGGGGACAAACTCTGGGGAACTTATTGCAAACCCAAGTGGTTAGCTGGACATTTTTTAAGGAGCCTGATATTGATGCTCATTCCACAGCACCTGCTTAAAACTAATCAACCCACAAGATCTTTTGCGGCCTAGTCTTTTACACTTTAGGAATACCATCTGCAGTGAAGGATAGGCCTTTGCAATAGCGATCACATAAGTCCTTTACATGAACTGCCCTACAGCCAAGCCTCAGAGGGTTAACAAATCACACTAACTTAATACAGTAGCTGACTTACTTCTCACCAGCTCTCCCTGAGGGACTTTAACAACAAGCCCTCTCTGAATTAACGGACCTCTCTATAACCATCCTCAGCTAACCACAGGTCATAGCAACTGCCACAAAGGACCCAAACCTAACTTGTACAGGCACTTCTTGTAAGACACTGGTCCTCCTGAGAGCTGCTGCGACAGCTAAATTGTTTAGTGTTTTTCTCCTGTATAACCAATTGTTTCTTTGCAGGTGGTTTATGCTAAGGTACAAATTACTAACTTTTACTTTGCAGCCAGGCCCTAGGCCCCCAATTCTTACGGATGCTAGTTACCACACATCTCCACCCTAGATTTTGGTAACTTAAAATATATTTAGCATGGGGATGTACTTTTCTACATGAGGTTAATGATATTCTCTAACCCATAGCTTAATCTTAACTTGCCCCAGCTTACCCCTCCTATAGTGTGCCCTAATTTACACGTAGTTCACTAATCTCTCCCTATCACTTAGCCCTCATAAGGCTTACTAGGGACCTTAAGCTATACTTAAACTAAATTACATTGGGGAACACTATAACATAGTAAGCTGCTATAAGTGGAAACTATATTACCTGTGTATAAGCAAGTCAGGGGTATTCCTCCATCTCTAATCAGCCCCACCTAATTCTATTGCTGGCGTCAGTAGTCAATAATGTAGGGGGACTAGCCCCTTGAGGTTCAGGGTTCACAGTTGGTCTATCAGCTAACCTATTTCCTCAGCTGTTGCAGCTGCTTAGATGCCTCTGTAACCCTCCAATGTAGAGTGTTGTATCTATTACCTAACCTTGTCCTTTCCTCCGCAGGGGGCTGGGTCTTGAAAATACCTTATATATTAGGTACTAATAATTGTAAACCATTTATTCTGTACTCCTGGACACTCTCTCCATGACCCTGCAGCAGGTCATACCCCCAGTCCCTTCTCCGACTTGGCCCAGTGAGGGCACTTTCCCCGGAGAGAGTGCACCCAAAGTTTGGAATCCTATTGGGCTTGTTGAAGGTTGTGTGAGAGTAAATACTTCTAAGGCCCATAACGACACTTTTTTTTCTCATGGCTGCAGGCAATAAAATAAGCATGGCTGCCTAAACCAAGATTGACGTCAGGGGGACTATGTTTTAACTCTCTCTGCCTTAGCTTCTCCTCATTAATACCCTATATTCAAGTTTGTCATATAACTAACCAAGTATCATACTCACTGGTTTGACCAGGGAAACAGCACAGAACATGTCTCAAAATACCAAAAGAAAACCAAAACCGTCCAATCCACCCAAGAAGACAGTAGCAGATCACTTTAAAGGCCAGCCTACTGGAACAACTCAGATGTATAGAGACTCTACATCTGCATTGGATGGAAGCGAATCTGAAAGCAGTATGGATTCCCAGTCTCCTACCTCAAATGCTCTGTCTACCAATATTGTAGATGTTCTCACTAGGCGTATGAACCTTCTTCAAGACACGCTAACTAAAGAAATTAAGGGTTCCACAGCGGAACTCCGTAGAGAAATTGCAGCGTTAGGTGAACGTACTGAAACAATGGAACACAAACATGAAGATCTAGCAGTAGACCAGGCCCATTTACTGTCTTATTCTCAGAGTCTGGCGATCCAGATCTCTGACCTGGAACTAAAACTAGCGGACATGGAAGATCGTTCCAGGCGGAACAACTTGAGGTTTCGGGGGATATAAGAAGAGATTGTCTCCCAGGACCTGGAATCCTATATCTTAGAATTTTGTACTATTCTGCTACCCTCAACAGACCCTCCGGGCCTTCTTCTCGACAGAGTCCACAGAGTTGCACGCCCGAAATCTGTCTCGCAAGACAAACCAAGAGATGTCCTAGCTAGGATTCATTTCTTCACCCATAAAGAGAAGATAATGAGAGAGCTGGCTAATAAGCCTCAATTGCCGGATAAATTCCTACATATTTCTGTCTTCCCTGACATTTCCAGCTACACCTTACAAAGGAGAAGAACCTTCAGAAACATAAAGAGAAGATAATGAGAGAGCTGGCTAATAAGCCTCAATTGCCGGATAAATTCCTACATATTTCTGTCTTCCCTGACATTTCCAGCTACACCTTACAAAGGAGAAGAACCTTCAGAAACATTACTCAAATTTTGAGAACGGAAAATGTTAGATATAGATGGGGCTACCCGACAAAGCTCATAGTCTCAAAAAATGGAGAGACTCATACCATCATAGCCCCCCAGGAGGGGTTTGATCTACTAAAGGAGTGGGGCCTGGTTTCGCCCGAAACTCGAACTGCAACTGCCTCTACCTCTCCTAAGGACCGTTCTGAAGATTCACGTTCGGCCCTACAGCCGCAACAATGTAATGCAATAGCAGCTATTCCAGCTACTAAAATTCGAGCTGGGGCTCCAGGTTTCACCCCTAGGTCACAACGGCCTACCACATGAAAGCTAATATTTCCTGCCTCTTTACTGAGCTAAATATGATACTATGGTACATTATCATGTAATTCATGCATGTCTATGTTATTTGTTATTATGTAATTATTCTGTGACTAGCTGCCTGCTTATTGATAGGGATGGGGAGCTCGAGAGTCCTCACAAGAGGATGCAGAAATTACCTAGAGGCACTTTGCCTCTAAATTTTTAAAGCTGAGACTCGCGAATGTCCCCAACCCCTTTCGATACTGGAGGTCATACACTCCCTACCAGGCATTTAGTATTGCTTGTTCAAAACTGCTTAGAGTAATTGCTGTCTGTAAGAACATCATTACAGCATAAATTAGACCTATTGCACTAATTGTAGAGTTTTGTTATTTCGTTATCATGTAATTCATGCATTATCTATGTTGTTTGTTATTATGTAATTATTCTGTGACTAGCTGCCTGCTTATTGATAGGGATGGGGAGCTCGAGAGTCCTCACAAGAGGATGCAGACATTACCTAGAGGAACTTTGCCTCTAATTTTTAAAGCTGAGACTCGCGAATGTCCCCAACCCCTTTCGATACCCGAGGTCATACACTCCCTACCAGGCATTTAGTATTGCTTCTTCAAAACTGCTTAGAGTAATTGCTAGTCTGTAAGAACATCATTACAGCATAAATTAGACCTATGGCACTAATTATAGAGTTTTGTTAATTCGTTAAGTTTATTTGAGAGACACCGTTGTTGTTCTATAGTTCACATTCCCCCACTGATAGTCAATCCACCTATCCGAGTTGCCTTTCTCGAACTGCCCCCCCTTGCCTACGCAAATTTTATTTGTGTTATCCCCTTATAAGGGGACTGGAGAAGTCAGTCTACTTCCTGGATAAACTTCTCCTTTTGGTGATCCTGTGGTTCACCATACTAGTTAGTCATTCAACGACATATACTGTATTTGATATTGCACAGTTTATTTTTATGTTCAACCTACTCCTTCTTGTTTTTGATAACAGTTATAGAACCTCTGTAACTTGTTTCTCTGTGATTCTTTGACCAGTGATCCAGTCATACCGATTTTGGACCGCTGGGAGTCACACCCGGGTGCGCAGATCCAGGCGGGGTGAGTCTAATACCTAAGCCCTTCTCTCCTTTCCCTCTCCACATCTGCTCCTACCCCTGTACCTACAATGGTGATAGCCTCCAGTAACATCTCTTTCGCAACACTCAACGCTAAGGGACTTAATTCACAAGAAAAAAGAAGTATGCTCACTAACACTATAAAATCGCAAGTTCTCTACTTACAAGAAACTCATTGGTTAGCCTCCTCCCAGAATCCATACAGAACCCCAGAGTACCCCACTGACCTTTTAGCCTCCAATTCGGAAAAATCTAGAGGTGTAGCCATTGCCATACACAAATCTATACGCTTTGAGCACATACATGTAGAGAAAGACACTCAGGGGAGATTTCTACTACTCAACTGTAAACTAAATGGGATCCTGTTTACATTGGTGAACATATATACCCCGAACCAATCACAACCCAACGTCCTGAAGGAGGTGCTATCCAAAACTGAGAAACATAAAATTGGAACTGTAGTCCTGGGTGGAGATTTTAATATGGTATGGGACCCCCTAGTTGACAAAAAAGTCCCAAAGGGGAAAAAATTGACACATACACCATAAATACTGCCAGTAAATTTCGTCAATCCATAATTCAGCACAATCTATATGACATCTGGAGGGCATAACACCACAATGACAGGAACTATACTTACTTTTCTAGACCGCACAATTTTTCACCGATTCGTGGTCTCTTGACAGAGTGCTGATGTCACATATTAGGGTTTGCTCTTGGTCAGACCATGATATCCTCACGTTCACCCTTTCCACTGATCTCACTAAAATAACTAGACCTAGCTGGAAATTCCCGAAACAGGCACTCCAAGACAAAGCGTTTAGGGCTTCCCTCCAGAACTCTATCGCTGAATTCTTGAGACTAATTGAAACCCCAGATATGCCTTCCCAAACAGTATGGGCTACCCTGAAAGCGTATGTGAGAGGGATTTGTCTTAGGAGGCAGGCAAGGCTTAGGCGTCAAACAGGAGCTCCCCTAGGTCTCCTCATGGCTGAACTTTGCTCTGTAGAGCAGGAAAACAAAAACTCCCCATCCCAGCCCTTATCTGATAAAATTCAAAAACTTAGAGCACAACTGGCAGACAGAGAATTAGAGAGAGTGAAGGAATCTTATTCTCGTTTCAAGAAATTACTATACTCTCAGGGCAATAAGGCCTCTACCCTTCTAGCTCATAAATTGAGAAGTAGAACCACAGCAGCCAGGATACTGTCACTCAAACGGGGGGCTATATTGGTCTCTTCGCCCAAAGAAATTGGAGAAGCCTTTGCGGCATATTATTCCGGGTTATATCACCTCCAACCCTCAATGGCTGGTAAAGAATCCCCTGTGCAAGCTATATCTGACTTCTTACAAAGTCTAGACCTGCCAACTCTACCAGAGGCAGATAAAGAGGCCCCATTTTCTCTGGCTGAACTTAACCTAGCCATCAAACAAACCAAGAATAATAAGGCTCCAGGTCCGGACGGATACCCGGTGGCCTTTTACAAGCTATTCAAGACAGAGTTAGCTGGTATCCTCCTTAAGGTGTTCTCAGAGGCCCGAGAGTTAGGTTCGTTTCACAGGGAATTTTTGCAGGCAATAATCCTACCTATCCCTAAGTCTAACAAGGACCCATCACAGTGTACTAGCTATAGACCGATCTCACTAATTAATAGAGATGTAAAGCTATATGCAAAACTTTGGGCCAACCGCCTCAATCGTCTACTCCCAAAAGTGATACACTCTGATCAGGTCGGGTTCACCTTTGGTAGAGAGGGCCCAGATAATTCCAGAAAAGTGCTTGACATTCTTACAGAAGCGTCCCGTCTGAGGTTACCCATGCTGGCCCTGTTGTTAGACGCAGAAAAAGCGTTTGACAGGGTCAGATTTGACTACCTATGGTGTACGCTTGCTAAGTTTGGCATACCAGACGAGGTGATTACTGCAATCCGAGCCCTGTACTCCTGTCCCTCTGCGGTGGTTAAAGGTCTGGGATTTGCTTCTCCAGAAATACATATCACTAATGGCACTAGACAGGGGTGCCCTCTGTCGCCCCTGATTTTTGCTTTAGCCATGGAACCTCTAGCCCAAGCCATTAGGAATTCCCGTATGATTCATGGTGTTCAGTTTGGCAGAGAAGTTGCGAAAATAGCATTGTTCGCTGATGACGTGACATTATTTCTAACAAACCCATTAGGCTCTCTTCCTGCCCTTTTTGACCTTATATCCGAGTTTGGGACCCATAGCTACTATAAGATTAATGTTTCCGAGACGGAAGCTTTATCTGTTGGTATTCCCACGTTCAAGCTAGATGTATTACGAACATCGTATTCTTTTCAGTGGTCAGAAAACACTATCCGACACCTAGGAGTGTAGCTTGGTCAGGACCTGAAGTTAGTAATTTCCATAAACTATTCAGATCTTATTAGAGAAGTCACCGAGCTCACTACCTCCTGGAGTCTTACAGAAATTTCTTGGCTAGGCCGTATAGCATCTTTTAAAATGACGATCCTACCCAAAATCCTCTACTATTTTCGCTGTATTCCTCTAAATGTGCCTAGCGCCCTAATAGATAAGCTTCAATCTCTTGGTCAAAAGTATATCTGGGGCAAGTCCAAACCTCGCATTGCAGCGAAAATACTCCAAAAGAGATATGAACAGGGCGGGGTAGCCATGCCTAGCATATGCAGTTACTATGAAGCCGCCAGACTCTCCCATATCTCGGCATGGGCGAACAAGGGAGAATCGCAAGGATGGAAAATCATAGAAGCTTTTGACCTCCCCGCGGGTTTGGGCTCAGCTGATTTGCCTTGGATCCCTGACTACCGGCTAGACTCTCTGGGAATCAAAAATGTCATTATTAGAGGAAATCTAAGGGCTTGGCATAAACTCAGGAATCAACCTGAAGTCGCCCCACATCCTTCTCCTATACACTCCCTCCCGGCTCTACTTGTAACCCTACCTGATACACATGCACTACAATGGAGTGAGTGGGACTTGAGACTGGTTTCCCACTTATATCCCTCGGGTACTCTGCTCACCCCGAACAATATAAACACTGTCCTCCAAGACCCCCCCTCTGGGCCACTTTTGAATATTCTAGGCTATATGCCTTCTTGCTATCTTGGGGATTCCCTAAAGATTCTAATAGACCCCTGACCAATTGGGAAAAACTATGGCTGCTCCAAGTTAAGACCCCTAGACTTATATAATTTCACTACAACATGCTACAGACCCCCATAAATAAGGACAGAGCTTGGCAACTTAGAGCCTGGGAAGGAGACCTATCCAGACCAATCACAGACAAGGACCTACATATAGCTATGATGCTGACTAAGAAGACTGTACACTGTGCAAACACCCTAGAGTCATATATGAAACTGTTCCTGAAGTGGTATTATACCCCCTCCAGACTTTCACAGATGTTTCCTACATCATCTCCTCTATGTTGGAGAGACTGTGGGCTGAGAGGCTCTGACGTACACATATGGTGGGAGTGCCCAAAATTAAAACCCATATGAAACCAAATATCTAACCTTTGCTCCGCTCTAGGGCTGACTACCTCGCTCACTTCTGAGATTGCTTGGCTACACATGTTCCCACGAAGCATCTCGTTCCCTCTGGCCAAGCTGATAATCTTTATTCTCGCAGCTACGAAACTGGCGATAGCAAGAGCATGGAAGCAGTCCCAACCCCCTGGTATAACATCTGTCACATCCATAATACAGACATATGCCAAAATGGAACAAGGCTTTTACTTTAGTATGGATAAGGAAGACCTTTATTGGCAGATATGGGAACCCTGGTTTAGCTATCAGGGAGATAATAGACACACCTGTGGTCCTGATGCGGCCCTTAGACAAACCCACTAGCGAAACTTAATCCTACAATCTGATGTTACACTAACACCAAGCCAGGGACCCTCAAATGCCCTCTCTTATTCTTCCATTTTGGCTTGTACCTCCCCATCTTTCCTACCCCCTCCACCCCCCTCCTATCTTCTCCCCTTGATATGCGACCTGCTACCCCTGCCCTTTTTTCCCATCCTCTTCATGACTTATTCCTTCTGCAGCTGCCCCCCCCCCCCCCCCGCCTGGAGATGCGCACTGAGGTTACTAGAAGTAATGTTTTTAGAACTACTATTCGACTGACTTCTCGAAACCACAGATATGTCTGAGTATTATCTATGACTAATGTATTGCACTAATCTATGCACTTAAGACCTATTGAAAACTAATTCATTGTTGAGATGATTTCCTTTCTGTTGGCCCTATGATTGTAATGGGAATTGATTAAAACTACTGTTGTTATTAACATGTTTATTCTTTAATAAAAAATAAAATATTTTGGAAAAAATAAAATAAAATACGGGACAACCTGTAGGTGATTGGTTACGGGACGTAGCTGGGTTCACACAATTTCTCCACAAAAGCTCAACCTTAAGCCCCACCCTTGATCCCACCACATATATTTTTCACAACTAAGCAGTCATTTTATCCCCTTGGTTGCCAGTAACACATGTACAGAGTAGTGATGTTACCCCTTTGGCTGCCAGAAGTAAACGCCCAACAATTATTGAACACCCCCATGGTTGCCTGTAACACATAATAGGAAATGCACAGTGTAACTTCTTTTTGAGCCATATGTCTAATGCACAAAGGCCTAGAAGGCCCTTTACATTTAGCTGACAGGGGTCTTTAAGTGTCCAGTATTTTTGTACAGATTGTACGGGACAGCCTGCTAAAATACTGGACACCCTATTTGTATGGTTCAGATCAACTATAATTAATATAAAATTGATACAGACATAAATGTAAGGACTCTACTATTAAATAATGACAGACCTACCACCTGTAGTTTCTTAGCTACACTGCACAATTACATATGCTAATTAGTATAGCTGGTAACCCCAGAGGTGATCACATGACATGATCCTGAGGCTCAGCCATAGCTCTGTAGATATTACCAGGCCAAAGCAGTTCATGTCATTTTAATAATCTATTTTCAAAATGTAAGCACTGGAAACTCAGGATTAATAATGGGAGTTTTGTTAGAACTTAAAGGGACATTAAACACCTTGTAATTACAAGATATTTCTGTTACCGTCCAACAGAATAACATTTCAGCCAAATGTAAATATTTGTTTATCAAAATAAAGTTATGTTTACTACAATTGGTTTTCAATAGAAAAAACGCACCCAACACTCGCCTTATTTGGAGGAGCCAAATAAGTTTGAGTAGGCAGATAACAAAGCTAATTACAGTCTACATCTTGGTCATCTTAAAGTCTTAGCTTAGATTAAGCTGCAAATAGCCCCCTGCACCTTTTCTACTCATGCAGCAGAAATGGTAAAAATGTTAGTTTAAAATTAATATTGTTTCTGGCCACTTTGAATGCCTGCCAAGCTCAGCCAACTGGTGACATCATGATCTGGGCTGCATATGGCATCCAATCACAAAATGCTCACTAGTTGGATTAAATAGACTGTCAATGCTATTCAGCAGAGTGCATAGATGCAGCCCAGATTGTGATGTCATTAGTGGGCAGAGCTTGTCAGCCATTTCAAACTGGGCAGAAACAATAGTCATTTCAAAATAACTTTTTTTCACTGTTCCTGCTGCATGATATAGAAAGGGCGCAGGAGGCTATTTGTAGCTTAATCTAAGGTAAGACTATAAGATGACTGAGGTGTATACTGTCCATTCAAGTTAGTATAAAGTGATTTTTTTTGTGTGATTGTTATCTATTAAAGCCAATTAGGAAAATATTTGATGCAGAGTTATCTCTGAGAAGTCATCAGGATGTAGTTCAAACTCAATGTAAAATTTTCAGAGCTAAATTACATGAAAAAAGGCAAAATAAATGAGTATATTACAAAGTTGTTATTATGCATAATTAAACATCTTATGTTAAAGCTGCACTAATAATATATCTACAGGCTAAACTGACCGTCATGGGAATAATGTGATGCCTGGTTGTCATGGTGACATCCTTAGGGGAGTGACTTATGTGATACAGCAGTTATATCACAAAACCAACTGACAACACAAAGCCACCACCCTTATAACTGCTGCTCACTTTACTAGAGTTGCCAGACTGATCCTGCTGAGCTTCAGTAATCACTGACATGTAACTATTAGTTATCTAATATCTTTATGTCACAGCTAGCACATTACAATACAGCTAGTGCTTTACAACCACAGTTCTGTATATGTGCTGGTATGAAGAACAGTGACTACCTCCAACCCAATGCAAATGGCATCCGGTGGGAGCAGCATGTATGAACACCAATTACTACAGGTAGTGTTACTATGATCACCCCAACTCAGTAAATGAATAACACTAAGTCATCTTTAAATAAATTGAAAAAAAATATACAGATAAATGACAGAAGTAATAGCTTAAACTTTGTAGCTTACTATGGCCGCCAGTACACTTAGACAAAACATAGCATACAAACCATACATAATAATGATCAATATTATCTACACACCTTTATTTAAAAATAAATATAATTTAATATTAAATTATTTTAAACACATATTATAGCATTATACGTATTATAGCCATAACTGTAGGACACACCAATGCCTTTCTGTGCTTCCTCTACATATCTTTATAAGACTTGCAGCTGGCAGTAAAGGCTTCAAACCAGCTTTAAGGAAGGTAAGAATTACTGCATCATTAGTCTACAAATGCTCTAAAGCAAGGACTCCTAGTAAAGGCCTAGAATATAAACTAAACAGCATAGGTCTGCAATTTATATGCTGCAAACTCACTGGTGCTGGGGCCCTCATTAAATACTGTACTGTAAGGTGTCGCCTCTGATGCAGATGTTTTTTCTGCTTGAAGTGGATGAAGGAAAGACAACTGCCGATCTGAAATAAATTCAGATCAGAGTGATGCGTATCTGGCCAGCAGGTTACATGCTGATGGCAGATGTCCTTCAATGATTTTTATGTTACTAAACTGTAAGGCCCATATTTATCAAGCTCCGTACGGAGCTTGAAGGGCTGTGTTTCTGGCGAGTCTTCAGACTCGCCAGAAACAGTAGTTATGAAGCAGTGGTCTAAAGACCGCTGCTCCATAGCCCTGTCCGCCTGCTCTGAGCAGGCGGACAGGAATTGCCGGAAATCAACCCGATCGAGAGCTCCCTGCTGGCGGACCATTGGCCGCGAGTCAGCAGCGGGCGGCGTTGTACCAGCAGCTCTTGTGAGCTGCTGGTGCAATGTTAAATGCGGAGAGCGTATTGCTCTCCGCATTTAGCGAGGTCTTGCGGACCTGAGCCGCACTGTCGGATCAGGTCTGCAAGACCTTTAATAAATAGGGGCCTAAGTATCTAAGGTATGATTTTCTGAGATTAACAAGTTTGTAAGCTCTTTGAGCAAGACATCTTATTACCACACTAGATTGTAAATACAGATCCTGCTCCAAGAGCCTACAGATATGTGCAGTGAGGTCAGATCATTTCTCACATTTCTGTTGCACTTTTCCTGTACATTCCCATTTCATAAAAATCTGTATGTTTAAAGCTTTCTGTACTTTTTCAAGGCTTATTGATATAAGATATACAAATCATCTCTGACACTAGAATTTGAATCATAACACCAACAATAAACCATAAATACACTTACACTGCTATAACTTTAATAAACTGATATTAAATCAAATTAAATTGGCTTAAATCCGCTCTCACTGCACATATCTGTATAATGTAATAATGTTAAGGATCTTGATGAAGAGAATACAATAATATGTTTGCACTTATATCCTCAATTCAACGCCTTGACGTAAGGACACCAATAATACTACTAGGTTATAAGCACCTTGCAGCTGGTTTACAATTTTATCTGAGAACTGCAGCACCCTGGAACAAGGACTACCATGTCTGTGACACTAAACTTGAATGTCTACAGTCATCGTGGGACAATTACTACTGTTGGATTTTTGAAGCAGAGAGTCCTAGTGAAGCACAAGATTTGATACATCATGGGATGGTCCTGTATGTTATACCACAGATTAGAAACTGAAAAAAATACTGTATTATAAGGTACAGTGTGTCATGCACCTATCTTCTTGCATTGGAAGACAAATCCTTACAAGATGTGCATAGACTGATTCATTTCTGGCAAACAGTATAACGAAGACTGGATTACTCTATGGCAGTGGCAGGAAGATTTCAGAGGGACTAGTGTTATGTCACATGCTGAGTGCAGTCTTACATCAGAGATTTCTTTTATTTCTCTACACTGTACCCAGAGGTAAGTTTTCCTTAAATACAAGATTGTAAGCTCTTTGAGCAAAGCACTGAAACACTAGATTGTAAGCTCCTTGGAACATGGTCTGCACTTACACCCATGGAAATCCTTTAGAGCAGGGACTCCCATTGTGCCAAATAAATGTATTGTTGTTAATAGAGTGAGATAAACTCTTCATTTAATTAGTTACAGCAAGGAATAAATATACAATGGATAGAATATACAAATTATCCCACAGAGTGTATTACTAATTCAAAATGCATTTTTTTTTTTTAAGAATATTTTTTTTATTGAGGTATTCAGTAAATACAATAAAACAGAAAATACGTCCACATGAAATCAAACATAGATAGTACAACTTCACAACTCCCCAACAGAGAATAGGTTTGATCCAGAGCATTAAAGTAGCCGTATTGCAATGATAATTGTCATCACTTCTATATATGTATACATAAAGGTCTTGGCTAAATGTAGTGGTAAGATCAACATTAGGGATGTAATGTCTAGAGATGGTTAAAGGAGTATGTCTACGAGTATGGATCTAGAGTAGTAAACTGCGTAGGGTGGGAGTGATAGGATGGGTTCGTGTGTGAAGGAGAGGAGTGACTAGGACTTACGGGTATGTAACCTCTTTTGAAACCTTCGAATTGAAAGGCATTGAAAATAGCCCCTCTATTACTATGGCGATCAAGCAATAATGTATTTATTCTAAGGAATTGAAGTAGCAGGGGGGGTTAGTACAGTGGTTTTAATTAGGGGAGGGGATGTTCAGCGGGCCATAGCCGATCTAGAAGGGGGAAAGTGGGGGGCGGAGCCTATAAAGATGAGAATCTGAGATGGGTGCGGGAGTTCTAAATGTATCAGTGAATAGAGCCTTTGGAGTAGTTTTCTAAAGAAATTACCCATAGAGTGTAGTCTGGCACAAATGCCTAGTCAGGTGTGGGGCAAGTGCTGTGTGTAAAAATAGGAGAATGTGGGAGATATGTAGGGAAGTTGTTAGCCGAAGGACTGTTCCCTTGGAGTTTTATTTCCATTAGCATTGGGCTATAGTAGTGGGAGTCTTAGGAAGGTAAATGGAGTTATAGCTGAATCAAATTTTCTATGAGTATTCTGATACTAGGAGCTAAGAGGAAAATGGAGTTAGTGATGTTGTATAAAAAATAATGTAGTATAGTAATTATGATATATATATATTGAGTGCATAATATAGTATCCTAAAGGTAGCATTGCATAGATCAGCCCAGCATATAAACAGTAAATCTCATGCAACAGATTTGATAACGGTATACAATAACTAAATAGGCAGATAATTAAAGTATTAAATGTAGAAAAACAGCATCATCTAACTGTTTGAAATTTGATTATAATTCAGCTAAACTAGAGTTGTTAAGAGAACTTATAGAACTTTTAGAGGACCGAGCATGGCTGCTCTTCAAATATTAAAGTTAACCTTCTAAAGAGGGAGAGTAAAAGATCGAGTCTCAGTCTTGGGTCCATTTTTAAGAGATGGGATCTTGCTGGGGATATTATCCGATGCCTGGCCAGGAAAGTTCCGAAACCTCTCATCTCTAGAGCAAGGAATGTTCCTGACTCCTTAGGGCCATGAAAAACACTAAAAGCTGCACAGCCACCAGGAGGGTCCTAAGGCGCCGCAACTGCCCCATCACTGACCAAATCTTGTGTGGTAGCTGAACAAGCGTGGTTGGACTTGTAGGGGGCAAGACTAGAAATCTGCGGTGGATGAGGCTAGATTCTGCCTCTGTGATCCAGACACTGCATCTATCTGCACGAACATCTGAGTAGCGGCCAGAAAACTCAGGGATTGTGGCTAGAGGTATGTGAACTTTAGGGTGTAGCTTACTTTTAGACGGAATCTGGTTTCCCCCAGCCGGGAGGCCAGATGAAAGTTCTGTGATATCCATTAAAAAGTCCCCGCTATCACTCAAGTCTGATTTCAGTTCTGAGTAATTCTTCACCCGGTTTTGCAAGCCGGGGCTGGTCCGCCGTTTGTCTGTGGGAGTGAGTGCCTTCATGCTTCTCAACGTGAGCTTATCTCTTGCCAGCCTATCTTGCAGTTTAAAGGAGGCCTGTGATAATAGATACTCTGTATCTCCTGCGGATGGTATACTTCGTTCTTCATGGAGGATGTTCAGGAGAGAATCAAACTGTTTCTCCATTTTATCTGTCAATAGTCGGAGCAAGGCCACCATAGAGGCTGTCATCATGGGGTATAGTAGTGTGCGCTGGTTACTAGTACAATGCTGAGTCCCCTTGTAAAACTCGAAGGTCCAACCTTTGTGATCATCCGGTATATACGGGAACCAGGGAAGGATGCGGATTAGGTAGAGTAAAATCACTGTAGGCTTAAGTCTCGAATGGCCTAGTTAGGGTATTAAGCTTTATGTAGTCAGCAAGATGGCCGCTCCTCTTACAGGCAGTGTGAGTTGAAGATATAAGAAAGCTCCGTATGGGCACTTTGAGTCCTCTCAGCTCTACCAGGTTTTGTAGATCTAATCTCTGTGGCTTTAAAGGCTAATTTTGCGAATTTTTGGGCAATACTGAGCGGTCTAGCTAATAAATATAGAAAGTTTATGAGCAGAGCTCTCTCAAAGTGCGACCGCTCAGATGCCCGGCTTGCTCCGCCCCTCAAAATGCATTTTTAATATGGCACCCGCTTATGCTCCTGTCAGATTAAACCAGTAGTGTTGCAAACTGTGAAATACATGATGCTTAAATAACACAGCATCAACCATAGGCAGTATGTTTCGCTACTTTGTGTCAGGATTCCCTTTAGCATTCACTTGCTTACCAGTTCATTGAGCTGCTGTCCCTTTAATTTCAGACCTACCCACTTCCTGTTACCTATAAAGGTCTATCAGTCTCTTAGCAAATTGCTTGGTATTGAAGTACACCTTAATTCCACACTCCTCAAATTACCTATAGTTATATTATATGTGAGTTACAGCTCAAACCAACCTGACCTTTTAATTCATTAAAACCGCTTAGCCGCAATTCGGCAATTCCTGCATCTACGATATCAACTCCAACTCCGGCCGGATCTACTAGATCAATCCGCGGTGACGTCACACGCCAACGAAACGGACAATCCAGGCTAATGCCATTCTGCTCATCGTTACCGGACCTCTTAACTAGGTATTAGGATTTATACCTAAATCTGATACATAACCATCTGGCTTGTTTTGAAGGTAACCTACTTTAAGTTTACGAACTATACTAAATATCTGCAACTATCCATACTTAAGTATTAAACTCAATACCACTGCTTAAATTGTTTGTAAAGCACTATAGTGTATTTTCTTCTCAGCTTATCCGAAAAGGGAAACTTTGTTAACTTTCAGTTTCACAAGTATTTCTCAGTTGATACTTAGTAATTGTACCTCAGCTTAATTAACATTCTTCTCAACTTCTGTCATTTTACCACGCTGGTTTCAGTGCAGTAGCTTAGCTGTATTTCTGTGAATTCTCTCAGGTGACAGTTATAAGCATCTTTCCTTCTCATTCCTGAAACTTATAACAACTGCTTAGGAATATAACTGGGACCCACTTTACCTATTAGGTAAATTATGTGCTTCCCAAATAATCCTAAGCCACATATAAATATAAAATTACATCTCAGCAGCTGTGGTCTAATTTGAAGTTTTTCTTATTCTCTAGAACAACTTGATATTATTATAAGGTCGTGACAGAATACCAAGCCATTTTAATATGGATCCAGCTGAGATGACCGCAGAAATACAGTCTTTAAACCAGAAAGTTGATTTACTGGCTGATGGCCTTAACACATTAAAAGCAGAAAATGTAGCACTCAAAGCATATATAAAGGATTACCTAGAGACAAAAATACATTCCCCTGAACCTCAAGTTAGTCTCCCTGAAAAATTCTATGGTGACAGGGCACACTACAGAGACTTCAAAAATGCATGTCTCTTGCTATTCACGTTAAAACCCCAGTCCTATCCCAATGATAGAACCAGAGTTCTAACTATTATTTCTTTCCTTAGAGGGGAGCCACGCAGCTGGGCGAACAGTTTCTTTGAGACCAATGAAAATATACTCAATTCATTGGATCAATTTCTATTGGCCATGGGTCAATTATATGAAGACCCTTTCAAACAGCAGACTGCAGAGACAGCACTTAGGGCTCTGAAACAGAGGAAAAGGGTAGTTGAGGATTACATTTCAGATTTCAAGAGGTGGGCAAAAGATTCCGAATGGAATAATGTATCTTTAACCCCTTAATGACCACAGCACTTTTCCATTTTCTGTCCGTTTGGGACCAAGGCTATTTTTACATTTTTGCGGTGTTTGTGTTTAGCTGTAATTTTCCTCTTACTCATTTACTGTACCCACACATATTATATACCGTTTTTCTCGCCATTAAATGGACTTTCAAAATATACCATTATTTTCATCATATCTTATAATTTACTATAAAAAATATTATAAAATATGAGGAAAAAATGGAAAAAAACACACTTTTTCTAACTTTGACCCCCAAAATCTGTTACACATCTACAACCACCAAAAAACACCCATGCTAAATAGTTTCTAAATTTTGTCCTGAGTTTAGAAATACCCAATGTTTACATGTTCTTTGCTTTTTTTGCAAGTTATAGGGCCATAAATACAAGTAGCACTTTGCCATTTCCAAACCACTTTTTTTCAAAATTAGCGCTAGTTACATTGGGACACTAATATCTTTCAGGAATCCCTGAATATCCATTGACATGTATATATTTTTTTTTAGAAGACATCCCAAAGTATTGATCTAGGCCCATTTTGGTATATTTCATGCCACCATTTCACCGCCGAATGCGATCAAATAAAAAAATTTTTTTACTTTTTCACAAATTTTTTCACAAACTTTAGGTTTCTCACTGAAATTATTTACAAACAACTCATGAAATTATGGAATAAATGGTTGTAAATGCTTCTCTGGGATCCCCTTTGTTCATAAATAGCAGACATATATGGCTTTGGCTTTGCTTTTTGGTAATTAGAAGGCTGCTAAATGCCACTGCGCACCACACGTGTATTATGCCCAGCAGTGAATGGGTTAATTAGGGAGCATGTAGGGAGCTTCTAGGGTTAATTTTAGCTCTAGTGTAGTGTAGTAGACAACCCCAAGTATTGATCTAGGCCCATTTTGGTATATTTCATGCCACCATTTCACCGCCAAAAGCAATCAAATAAAAAAAAATTGTTCACTTTTTCAAACTTTAGGTTTCTCACTAAAATTATTTACAAACAGCTTGTGCAATTATGGCACACATGGTTTTAAATGCTTCTCTGGGATCCCCTTTGTTCAGAAATAGCAGACATATGTGGCTTTGGCGTTGCTTTTTGGTAATTATAAGGCCGCTAAATGTTGCTGCGCATCACATGTGTATTATGGCCAGCAGTGAAGGGGTTAATTAGGTAGTTTGTAGGGAGCTTGCAGGGTTAATTTTAGCTTTAGTGTAGAGATCAGACTCCCACCTGACACATCCCACCCCCTGATCCCTCCCAAACAGCTCTCTTCCCTCCCCCACCCCACAATTGTCCCCGCCATCTTAAGTACTGGCAGAAAGTCTGCCAGTACTAAAATAAAAGGTATTAAAAAAAAAATATATATTTTTTTTTTAGCATATTTACATATGCTGCTATGTAGGGTCCCCCCCTTAGCCCCCAACCTCCCTGATCCCCCCAAAATAGCTCCCTAACCCTCCCCCTCTGCCTTATTGGGGCCATCTTGGGTACTGGCAGCTGTCTGCCAGTACCCAGTTTGCAAATAAAAATGTTTTTTTTATTATTTTTTTTTATTTGTTTCTGTAGTGTAGCTTCCCCCCCACAGTCCAATATCCCCCCAGCCAAACCGATCAACAAATAAATACATAAACCCCTTTGATCCCCACTTATAAGAAAAAACTTTCTGTAGCGTAGTGGTTCCCACCCGCTCCCTCCCCGTGCACGCGCCCGCCCGGCCTCCCCGTGCACGTGCGCGCGTCCGTGCGCGTCCCCCCGGTCGTCCCCGCCCCCGATCCCGCCCCCCTCCGCATCACAAAGGCCATCGATGGCCGCCACCCACCTCCCACACCGGCTCCCACCCACCAACGAACATAGCCGTTAATGTCCGGTGCAGAGAGGGCCACAGAGTGGCTCTCTCTGCACCGGATGGCTAAAAATGGTTATTGCAGGATGCCTCGATATCGAGGCATCACTGCAATAACCGGAAAGCAGCTGGAAGCGAGCAGGATCGCTTCCAGCTGCTTTCCACACCGAGGACGTGCAGGGTACGTCCTCAGGCGTTAACTGCCTTTTTTTTGAGGACGTACCCTGCACGTCCTCGGTCATTAAGGGGTTAAGGAATCAGTTCCGCCTGGGTCTATCTGATCCTGTTAAAGATGAACTCTCCCGCACTGACATTCCTGCCACATTAGAAGAGTTAATGAAGCTCAGTATTACTATAGATAGAAGATTAAGGGAAAGACAACATGAAAGAACATATCCAGAGACATACTCTAAAAAGGGTTCTGGTAGTACGTCTGCCACATCTTCTCACAAAACTAACACTGAACCAATGGAAATTGGCTTCCTGAAAGGCCCGTTAACTCCCCAAGAAAAGATTAGGCGCAGAGAAAATAATCTGTGCCTCTATTGCGCATCAGATGAACACTCAGTTAAAGAATGTCCTGCACTACAGAGATCTAACAAGGGTGAGTTCACAACTTTTAATATTTGCTGTAATACATCTGTTACAAGAACGATATACTGTAAGCTTTCACTCTCTTTTCAGTGGGATCAACACCGTCTCAACGTGCCCGCAATAATTGACTCTGGAGCGACAGCTTGTTACATTGATAAAGATTACACATTGTCAGTATATTTATGAAAATCTTAGTAGTGCTATCCAAATAATATATATAAGTTTATGGCAGGGTTATAAACACAATATAAAGAAATAGAAACCCTTATCAACCATGCACCTACTAGACCATACAATTAATATAAATATCTGAATTCTTTTATTTAGTTAATATCCATAAACATATTGAACTATATTTGCAGTAAAAGGAAACTAAATAAAAGTTTATATGCGTTAAAACCAACTCTTAAGATATGCTATCCTTCTTACAAAACCCAGAAAAATATACCTTCACAATTCAGCCTTTTATTTATTTAACACAATGGGACTAAAAACCTTTAACATCCAAGCAATACAATTCTAAACAGTGTTTATAAAACAATAGGATAATATATATATTCTGCTATTTAACTGCAATTTATCCTAATACAAAATTAACTGACAATATCAGAACTTGCATAGATGAGTTACTTGGTCAATTCAGACACAGATTTGAACAATACCTAGGCTTATAACTACCAATTTAAAATACAATATACTTCACCAATTTTGAACCAATTCGTAGCGGTCTTTAGGTCATCTCATTTGAAAGAAGGTTTTTGCACAAATCAAGGATAAGTTTTAAGCTCCTTGCTGAAGTGAACTTTTTTTTTTTTCAGGTATATCGCAGCCAAAATCAGATCACTAATTTTCAACAAGTTACAGACAACTCTCTCTTGTGCATTCAACACTCCCATTATATAATCATTGATGACATCATGTGGGTGGCACTACGGGAGCTGACCTTCCCATTGGTTATCTGGGAAGTCTAAATCGGATTGGCCCTTGGAAATTTCATTTTTAACAGCCAGAAAGAACCTTCTGGCTGTAGTTCTCGCAACATAACACCAGGTGGCAGCATACAGTACAACATAGCAATACAATACAGCATTTCTGACATTTTTAAGCAAGTTAATTTTTTTTTTATAAAATGGTTATTTAATCAGATCACACTCTCTGCATTAATCATATATAACCCCAATTACAGATGGTTAATATTAGGTTATTTTTTCTGATTATTCTGATACCAAATATGTTATATTATTAACATTTTATTATATTAAGGTAATTTAATACTGCTAATTAGTAGCTTAAAATGCATTACAATTTTATCGGTATCCTGGCATTTATATGTGAATAATAGCTTATTTTTAATTCAGTATTGTACTGTATTCCAAGTGAATCCTGTCTATGTAGATCTGAGATTATCTGTCTGAAAAATATAAACAAACCAGAATTTATTACACATTTTTGACTGATTAAAACAGTTACCTCCCAAGCTTAGCAAATACCCATGTAATAATAATATAGAATTAGACAATTTCCCAAATTTCTATATTTAATACATTCTGGGGCATGTATTTAAACAGAGAGAGAAAAAAAAAAATGTTTATTTGCTGTCTGCTTACGTGACTTCCAGAGTCACATCTTAGCATTTGTCTGTGTTTTCCAAGGCCTTTATTGCTCCACATGGGGTCAATCCATGAGGAGTTGTAAGAGTCTTTAAAACAGCATATTTCCTGTTTAGCCAGCAGTGCAGATGTGTATTTGATTTTATTTGTGTCACCTTCCCCCAAGAGGGGTTTTTGCAGTAAGTCTTCAAATAGAGATTCAGTGAGATAGAACTGTTGTATCACACGTGTCAAATTCCAAAGGGGTCCTTGAACACATTCTTTTCTCACCTCACCAAATGTTCTGAGGTTATAAAATCTGCATATATAGTCAAATGAATAGGGTCACTGAGCTATTTCCTTTAGAAAAGAAATGTTTGTGTTTCAAAAAGGCTCTACTGATCGTCAATCCTGATAGACGTGTATTAGAAGCTGTGTTCAACAAACTCATGT
This sequence comes from Bombina bombina, assembly GCF_027579735.1. Taxonomy (NCBI): domain Eukaryota; kingdom Metazoa; phylum Chordata; class Amphibia; order Anura; family Bombinatoridae; genus Bombina; species Bombina bombina. The sequence continues at coordinate 108,868,250 of NC_069507.1, forward strand.
TTAATTAATCCTGAGTTCTCATCTAACATATACAGTGTATAAAATATACATATATATATATATATATATATATGTACACATATGTAATATTCATCATAATATTCATATACTCTGACATAAATCCCCCTTCCAACTTCAAATAGATGTAGGACACATGTATTTGAATTGGCTTAAAGTCAGTGGTATTTGATGAGGATCAACCGTATACCTCATAGACAGTCTCTTATGAAGAAAGTTTGTTATTTTGAGCTTTCATGTTTATCAGTTAGGCATCTTTAAATTACAGTATGTCTTTAGTGCATTTGGGGATATGACACTTCATTCTCCCTCTATGACTTGTAGTTGGGACCTGGGATGACATGCCCGCAGTTGATTTATATGTACCCATTTATCTATGAAACCTTCATTTTTGGGGATCCGTATTTTATAGGCCACTGGAGATATTTTGTCAGTAATGACAAAAGGACCTTTCCATGAGGGAAGAAATTTCTTCTCCCTAACCTGATCTCTTCCAAAGTTATAAAGATAAACTTTATCATTTATTTCATATTCCTTTAAGTTAGTTGGGTTTTTAGAATTCACTATAGCTTTCACCTTTTTCTTCTGGGGATTTAATCCATCAGAGGTAACTTCATGTCCCAAGAAGTTTACACGAGTGCGGCACCATTGAGCTTTTTGCAGGGATAATTTGACACCTGCCCTTTTAAGTTGGCTGAGGACGTGTTTAAGCTCTGCGATGTGTTTTTCAAAGTCTGTGCTTTTGATTAAAACATCATCAACATAAGATAAGGTCCCCCTTTCCAGTGCATCAGGCATAGCCTTATGCATGAATACAGCAAATTCATGTCCAGAATTTATGTATCCAAAAGGAAGTCTTTGAAATGCATATTGGACCTTTTGGAAGGAGAATGCTAGCTTATATTGGTCCTTTTCATGTACCTTTATGGTCCAATATCCCTGTGCACAATCAATGGCAGTGAATATTTTGGATCCTTGCATTTGTGCTAGGCACTGGTCAATGTATGGTACAGGCCAGCCAGACATGTATACTCGTTTGTTTAGCTGTCTTAAGTCAGCACACAAACGCCATTGTCCATTGGGCTTAAGGACACCTAGAATAGGATTATTATAAGAGCTGTGCACCTGTCTGATAATACCTCTTTCTTCCAAATTCCTTATGATCTCTGCAAGAGAATCATATGAGGCTAAGGGAAGTCTGTATTGTTTGACAAATACAGGTGGTGCATCGGGATCTGTTTGTATTCTTGCAATGTGCAAGTCTGTAGTACCACAGTCATAAGAATCCTTAGCAAAAATATCCTTGTACTCCATCAGGAGTTCTCGCAGCTGTTGGCGTTCATCATCGCTGGAACAGCCATTAGCTAAGGATATTTGCTCTTCGACTATTTGCTGAAATCCTGGAAAGATTTCAGGCTGTCCTATTTCATAGGCTTCTTCCAGTCTAGAGGTGAGATCCCCTTGATTATAATTTACATTGCTCCCATGACTCTGGGTATTGGGGTAATCTTGCTGTTTGATTGGCTGATCAAACACTAGAGAGGCTTCTTCAATTTTACAGATGCCTTCCTCTGAGCTGAAGGGATAAATAGACTGAATATTAAATAGACCCTCTGGCATAGATGCAAAGGATTGTTCTATTAATTGTTCTTCAGTTAGGTATCCTTCAGGTATTAGCCCAATTACATTATTCTGGAATCCAAAAGTGTAATAACTTGATTCCAGTGCATATCCTATGGTAGTTCCCTTGGATAATGTTATATCCTGTGGGGTCATGTTATGCACAATAATATTTATTGGAACAGTTCCAATATTCACCATAGGAGTGTAGGTTACTGAGACACCCAGATTTTGTATTCTATGGGAGAGGCAAATCAGTGTTTCAGAAGTTTTTAATTTCTGACCTCTCTTTACCTGTAAGGGTAAAAGAAATTTATCAGCCCCAGCAGGAATTATGACATCGCTAGATACCTGCATATTCACAGCATATGGCAATTGCTGGTTTGATTTCAGGGCTGCATTTTCATCCTGAAATACTTCAGGGTCCCCCTTTAACCTGCTCCAGAGGCAAGAATTAATCAAATCTATTTGTATGGCATATCTATGTAAGATATCATTGCCAATGTATATTTGATTATGGGGAGTATTTAAAACTAAAAACAGGTGCTTCACTGACTTATTTCCTATAGAGATAGATAATAAGCACTTAGCGGTGATGTTATAGCTTTCAGACCTGTCATCCAGGTTGCTGACACTGTGGTCTTGGGGAGAAAGATATTTAATCACTTTAGGTTCAGCTATCTGCGCTAATAAACCTTCGCTTATATAGCTAGCTTCCTGTTTTAAGTTTATTTTAGCATACTCGGTTTTACCAAGGTCATGCACTTGTATAGGGATAAATAGATCCTCTTTAACTCTCTCAATCCCTGTGAGGTATTGAGTGTGGCCTCCCCCCTTAGGGATTTTATGATCCCCCTTGTGGAGTGATATGGTTAGTACATCGCCATCTAGGGAAATATTCGCTATCTTTCCAGGCGAAATTTTAAAAGTATTACCATCAGAGCCACTAAAAGGAGTCTGATCGTCTATTTGTAGAATAGTGATTTCAGGTGCAGAGTTATTCCTGAAATGAATCTCCACAGCATCTGGTTTCTCTTCCACCACGTGACAGCTATGTCGGGCGTGAGATATACCAGATTTTTCATAATTGATAGGCCGTTTAACTTGCGACCAAATTACATTATTTATGCAATCAATTATGGTGCTTAATCGTTTCAGGAGATCACTACCAATAATTAAACGATCAGTTGGCAGATCCACTATAATGACAGGGTGTCTTATGACCCTGTTCCCCAATTTAAATTTTAACCAGGCAGTACCGTCAACTTTTAGGGAGTCACCCCCAACACCTATTAGAGAACCGTCAAATTCTTTTATTTTAGGTTTGTGGGGTGTTAGCTCATTTAGCTGTGTGTAGTATCTGTGGGATAGGATAGTTGCCTGTGACCCAGTGTCAATTAATCCCCTGATAGGGTTGGAGACTGAATCTTGCAGCTCAACTAGTACATAATATCTTCCTGCAGTTTCTATCATTTCACACATAAAATTTGCATTCTCATACATTTGTGGGCTTCGCCACGTATTACCTGAGTTTGCCATGCTTTCCGATGCAGAAGAAGCTTCATACCTACCTGTTTCCTCTATGACAGGGTCGGCTGGATTCTTTTGTACTGCATCTGTGGAAACAAGGTTAAGAGAGAGCTGCAAAGGAAGAGATTTGTTAACTTTTTCCGGCTGATGTCGCTCATTGTCACAGCTAATTTGTCCGTTTCCGGTCTGTGGGGAGATAACATAATTAGTATCATTGATATTTATTACTACATTTTGTATATCTCTCCCCTCCCCTTCAGGTGATATTGCAGTATTTATGACTGTGCCTGTGGTCCACTGCTGACCACTGGCTGTACCCCTAAAAAAGTATTGTTCGGTTGCTGAGCCGTAGATTTTTGACTCATATTAGCGATTTGTTCGCTCAACCGATTTAATTGGGTAAACAGCATATCTACCTGATTGTACAAGTTACCTCTACCCCTGGGCCTATCTCTTGGTGCCCCATTGTACTGATTCCTGGACCATTGGGTTCCCTCAGAATCAGGGCCACTATTTCTATTCTGGCGTGGTTGCCCCTGGGGTTCAGCTTGTTCAGCATTAGTACTTTGGGGAGCATTATATACCTGGGGTGTCTGGTTACCCTGAGAATATCTTCGCCGTCTATTGTATCTACCCTTGCGCGGATACCAATTATTCGGTGAGTATTCTCTTTGTGAGTAATTATTCACCTGATTATGTCCCCCACTTTGGTTATAGTCTCCCTGCGCCTCAACCTGTGTAGGGGGAGGGGCAGAATTAAACCTCTGTGGAGATGGCCTGTTTTGACTGGCCACCTCTGCATAAGTTCTCTTGTTAGACTCCAAATTGAGGGGTTTAGGTGACACCCTAGTTTCTGCTACAATTTTGGGTTTTGATTCCTTTTTAACCCCCTGCTCACTGGACTGCTGAATAGAGTATAATTTTGTACTCTCTTTGATCAGCCATTCCAATGAGCAGTCCTCATCAAAATCTCTAGCTAAGTTAATTTTGATGGGTGTAGGCAGTGCTTCAAAAAATAAATTTACAAATTCTGAGCCGTCAAATTTGGGATTATCTTCAGCCATACTGTACGCATTTTTCAATACAGAAAGGAATTCGATTGGACTCTGATTCGCACGACACTTTAAACCATATACCGCTATCTTCGCAGCAGTTTTAGTGCGATATTGCCCGAATTCTTTTCTGCATTGTCGTTTTACCCCATTCCAGGAATGAATATTCATATCCTTTAGTGAGGCAAAGAATTTGTGATGCTTACTGTCAAATACCCAAGGCAGAAATTCAATTTTCAATTTCTCACTTGTAACATTCATTATAGCTAACGCATTTTCAAAAGCCTGTAAATGATCAATTACAGATGTTGTTCCCTTATTGGAGAATATAGGTACTGCGCGTTGTACGAAGGTGATTATTTTATGGGAATCATAGACTTTACCAGACTTATTTTGGGATTCTCTGTTAGAGTTTCCCTCCCCCGCATCAGCTGCGCTACAGCTGTCCTCTGGATTTACATCCTGAGGGGATTGTCTATTTGGGAAATCTACTTCTGACCCGTTAGGGGTCATTTGTCTATGTTGTTCTATATATTTTCGTACCTCGTCCCTGACGCGTTCGCTAAAGGAGTTAGCATTATCTGTATTATTCTCATTGCTAATATAGGGGTTTTCATTATGGCGATATGACCTTTTTAAATCGCTTAATTCTCTCTGGCTTTGCGCAAGCTGTTTATTTAAATCTTGTATCTGCGCGATTAAGTCCATATTGTGCTTATCTAAGGTGGCTAGGTTTTGGGCAAATTCATCCATTTTATTTTTGGCTATTTTTAAACCCTCTTCGCGTCTGCGCGAGGAACGAATACTATTTTCTAGCTCCTGTATTTGCAATCGTTTGTCTGTGACACAAAACGACATTTCGTCAATTATGCATATTAAAAGGGGCCAGGATTTTAGTATTAGTTCGTCTCGCTTTTTGGGAGCTTCGCATTGATTAATCATTAATAATTCCTGGAAGAATTCATTCTCTTCATTCCACATATTATTATTAACGGTAATATTTTTAGCCCTAGTTTCAAGCATATCCATAAAATCATTTAATTCACCCGCAATATTAAACTTCCCTTTAAGGTAACTTAAGATATCTTTCTTAAGGACCTGACCTTTAGTAATAGGTATGGTTATGGGACCAATTTCATTGCTATGTGTAGAATTAAATGAGTCACTTCTGGCTACAGACATTATTGTATTGGTTTAGTATTTATTTAACTAAAATGCTAATACAATTTTTGCCAATAAAAAGAGAGAAAAATTTTATATTTCAAAAAAAAAAAAATATTATTAATTTTGAAATATGAAAAATTAATATTCCGAAATATGAAAAATTAATATTTTTGATTAACTTTGAAAATATGAAAAATTAATATTTTTGATTAATTTTGAAATATGAAAAATTAATATTTTTATTAATTTTTCAAAATTAATCTTTAATAATATTTCAAGATATTAATGTCAATCTCGAAATATGAAAACTAATATTTCAACCTTTCAAAAAAAATTATATCTTCAAAATATTAATATCGAAATATGAATTTTTTTTTTTTTTTTTTTTCTTCTCTTTTATAATAATTTCTATTTACTTACAAATATATTATATCAATTATGATGGAATATTAATAAATCTCATGCAATGCCTCCAATTATTATGTCAGTATATTTATGAAAATCTTAGTAGTGCTATCCAAATAATATATATAAGTTTATGGCAGGGTTATAAACACAATATAAAGAAATAGAAACCCTTATCAACCATGCACCTACTAGACCATACAATTAATATAAATATCTGAATTCTTTTATTTAGTTAATATCCATAAACATATTGAACTATATTTGCAGTAAAAGGAAACTAAATAAAAGTTTATATGCGTTAAAACCAACTCTTAAGATATGCTATCCTTCTTACAAAACCCAGAAAAATATACCTTCACAATTCAGCCTTTTATTTATTTAACACAATGGGACTAAAAACCTTTAACATCCAAGCAATACAATTCTAAACAGTGTTTATAAAACAATAGGATAATATATATATTCTGCTATTTAACTGCAATTTATCCTAATACAAAATTAACTGACAATATCAGAACTTGCATAGATGAGTTACTTGGTCAATTCAGACACAGATTTGAACAATACCTAGGCTTATAACTACCAATTTAAAATACAATATACTTCACCAATTTTGAACCAATTCGTAGCGGTCTTTAGGTCATCTCATTTGAAAGAAGGTTTTTGCACAAATCAAGGATAAGTTTTAAGCTCCTTGCTGAAGTGAACTTTTTTTTTTTTCAGGTATATCGCAGCCAAAATCAGATCACTAATTTTCAACAAGTTACAGACAACTCTCTCTTGTGCATTCAACACTCCCATTATATAATCATTGATGACATCATGTGGGTGGCACTACGGGAGCTGACCTTCCCATTGGTTATCTGGGAAGTCTAAATCGGATTGGCCCTTGGAAATTTCATTTTTAACAGCCAGAAAGAACCTTCTGGCTGTAGTTCTCGCAACATAACACCAGGTGGCAGCATACAGTACAACATAGCAATACAATACAGCATTTCTGACATTTTTAAGCAAGTTAATTTTTTTTTTATAAAATGGTTATTTAATCAGATCACACTCTCTGCATTAATCATATATAACCCCAATTACAGATGGTTAATATTAGGTTATTTTTTCTGATTATTCTGATACCAAATATGTTATATTATTAACATTTTATTATATTAAGGTAATTTAATACTGCTAATTAGTAGCTTAAAATGCATTACAATTTTATCGGTATCCTGGCATTTATATGTGAATAATAGCTTATTTTTAATTCAGTATTGTACTGTATTCCAAGTGAATCCTGTCTATGTAGATCTGAGATTATCTGTCTGAAAAATATAAACAAAACAGAATTTATTACACATTTTTGACTGATTAAAACAGTTACCTCCCAAGCTTAGCAAATACCCATGTAATAATAATATAGAATTAGACAATTTCCCAAATTTCTATATTTAATACATTCTGGGGCATGTATTTAAACAGAGAGAGAAAAAAAAAAATGTTTATTTGCTGTCTGCTTACGTGACTTCCAGAGTCACATCTTAGCATTTGTCTGTGTTTTCCAAGGCCTTTATTGCTCCACATGGGGTCAATCCATGAGGAGTTGTAAGAGTCTTTAAAACAGCATATTTCCTGTTTAGCCAGCAGTGCAGATGTGTATTTGATTTTATTTGTGTCACCTTCCCCCAAGAGGGGTTTTTGCAGTAAGTCTTCAAATAGAGATTCAGTGAGATAGAACTGTTGTATCACACGTGTCAAATTCCAAAGGGGTCCTTGAACACATTCTTTTCTCACCTCACCAAATGTTCTGAGGTTATAAAATCTGCATATATAGTCAAATGAATAGGGTCACTGAGCTATTTCCTTTAGAAAAGAAATGTTTGTGTTTCAAAAAGGCTCTACTGATCGTCAATCCTGATAGACGTGTATTAGAAGCTGTGTTCAACAAACTCATGTTTAATTAATCCTGAGTTCTCATCTAACATATACAGTGTATAAAATATACATATATATATATATATATATATATGTACACATATGTAATATTCATCATAATATTCATATACTCTGACAACATTTATCAATAAAATTCCGCTTATTCGGAAAAAGTCTCCTGTTTTATTAAAGGGTATTGATGGAAGGCCCATCTCTTCAGGTCCAGTAGAGTTTCAAACAATACCAATTCTAGTATCTACCCCTGAACAACATAGAGAATATCTTACATTTGATGTAATTGCTTCACCTGCTTCTCCAGTCATACTAGGTTTGAATTGGTTAGTTTTACACAACCCTGACATAAACTGGACAAACTTGACACTTAAATTTCCTTCCGAATATTGCAGTACAACATGTTTTCCTCTTAATATCATGCACTTCACCCCTGTACAAGATGAGATAATTTTACCTAAACAGTATAGGGATTTCGCAGATGTTTTCAGTAAAACAGAATCTGAAAACCTTCCACCCCACAGGAAGTATGACTGTCCTATTGAGCTAGTACCAGGGGCACAGATACCATACGGTCATATTTTTCCTTTATCTAAACCCGAGCTTTTACATCTAAAGACCTATCTAGAAGATAATTTAAGGAAGGGTTTCATTCGCCCCTCCACCTCTCCAGCAGGAGCGGGTATATTTTTCGTGAAAAACAAGGATGGCTCCTTAAGGCCTATTGTAGATTATAGACAACTTAACAAAGTTACAATAAAGAACCGGTACCCCTTACCACTTATCCCTGAACTGATCGAAAGACTAGAAGGGGCTAAATACTTCACCAAATTAGATCTTAGAGGGGCTTACAATTTAATACGTGTCAGAAGTGGTGACGAATGGCTCACGGCGTTCCGTACTAGGTATGGTCTATACGAATACACCGTGATGCCATTCGGTTTGTGTAACGCCCCTGCCACTTTCCAATATCTAATAAACGATCTTTTCAGAGATTTTCTAGATGTTTTCCTTGTCATTTATCTGGATGACATACTCATTTACTCAAAGACCTTTTCTGAACATATTTTACATGTAAGACAGGTACTCTCTAGGTTAAGAAGCAATTCCCTCTACGCCAAACCAGAGAAATGTATTTTCAACACACAGAGTATAACCTTTTTAGGTTATGTTATAACATCTAATGGAATTTACATGGAACAAACTAAAATTCAGGCAATTAAGGAGTGGCCGTCACCTAAATCAAAGAAAGAGGTACAAAGATTTCTTGGCTTTGCTAACTTCTATCGGAAGTTCATAAAGAACTTCTCGAACATAACAAAGCCTCTAACTCATTTAACCAAATCAGGTACACCGTTTAAATGGAATTCTGAAGCCCAATCAGCTTTTGATATGTTAAAAATCCGGTTTACTACTGCACCAATTCTGAGATTTCCTAACCCTGAACAACCCTACACTTTGGAGGTCGATGCTTCAGATGTAGCTGTGGGTGCAGTTTTATCCCAACGTTCAGGCATAAACCAACCTCTTCATCCTGTAGCCTTTTTTTTCTCGCTGTTTATCCAGCTCAGAACAAAATTATCCCATTGGTGACAAAGAGCTCCTTGCCATCAAGATGTCATTGGAACATTGGCGTCACCTCCTAGAGGGTACTTTATTTCCCACTATCATATATACGGACCATAGGAACCTCCAATACCTTAAATCAACAAGGACACTTTCCGCAAGACAAGTCCGCTGGAATCTTTTCTTTTCTAGGTTTAATTTTCAGATTGTATACCGACCAGCTGGGAAGAATCACAAGGCAGATGCCCTGTCTAGATTACCTACTCATACTCGATTCAATTTACCAAAGGATACTATCATCCCAGCGGAAAACTTTGTTTCTTTCGTCACTGACACCAACTCCAGTCTGATTCATGAACAATCTCTGGACTCCACTAAACCAATCTCCCAGCTCCAGAAGAAAACTGATGGATTATACTATTTCAAGAACAAGATTTATATACCTCCTACATTAAGACAACTAGTTCTTCAGTCTTCCCATGAATCTTTACTTGCTGGACATCCAGGAGTTAAAAAAACACAAGAACTTATCTCACGTTCATACTGGTGGCCGGGAATTTATCAAGACATTAAGAAATATGTCCTTACTTGTACAGAATGTACTATTTCCAAAAGAGCTAAACATGCTCCTTATGGACTTTTGATTCCGTTACCTACTCCTAGCAAACCTTGGCAAGAGATTGCTCTAGATTTTATCGTTGACCTTCCGAAATCCGACAATAACACTACCATCTTAGTTGTTGTCGATCTCTTCAGCAAAATGTCACACTTCATCCCTTACCATAAACTTCCTACTGCATCTGAAACCATTCAACTTCTTATCTCTCATGTTTTCAAACATCATGGTATTCCCAATACTATCCTTACTGACCGTGGAACTCAGTTCTCCAGCAAACTCTGGACCGAATTCTGTAAGGTTTTTTCCATTGATAAAAGGCTTAGTTCAGCATACCATCCTCAGACCAACGGCCAGACTGAAAGGTCAAATCAGTGGCTTGAGCAATTCCTTAGGATCTATTGCTCTTCGCAACCATTACAATGGTCAAAACATTTGCCTTACGCAGAGTTCTGCTTCAATAACACTACTCATTCCACAACCAAACAAACTCCATTTTATGTGAACTACGGTTACCATCCCAGATTTCAACTACTCTCTGACAATCAGAGTTTATCACCCACTATATCTGATCTTTCCGTTCTCATTACATCTAACTTCTCTACTATCAAAGCTGCTATAGACGATGCAAAGAAGACCCAAAAGTACTACTATGACAGGAAGAGAATTCCGTCTCCGATATACTCCGTTGGAGATTTAGTTTGGTTATCTACAAAAAACCTTAGACTTAACACCCCTTCTAGGAAATTCGCTCCTCTGTTCATCGGACCTTTTCCAGTGGCTCAAATTGTCAACTCTAATGCTGTTCGTCTTACACTACCCGATTCTATGAAGGTGCACCCCACCTTTCATGTTTCCCTATTAAAGCCTTATAAAGCTCTCAGGAATCCCTCTTCTGCTACTATCTCTCCGGAGGTTATTGTGGACCCTAACATCGAATACGAAGTACAATCTATCTTGGACTCTCGAATCCATAAAGGAATTCTTCAATATCTCATCCGTTGGAAGGATTATACTCCGGATGATGATTCGTGGGAGCCTGCTGTCAACATCTCTGCTCCTCGATTGGTTGCACTGTTCCATCGTAGGAATCCTGATCGTCCCAGTCCTTGAGCCCCGGAGTTGCTCCTTGAAGGGGGGATTCTGTCAGGATTCCCTTTAGCATTCACTTGCTTACCAGTTCATTGAGCTGCTGTCCCTTTAATTTCAGACCTACCCACTTCCTGTTACCTATAAAGGTCTATCAGTCTCTTAGCAAATTGCTTGGTATTGAAGTACACCTTAATTCCACGCTCCTCAAATTACCTATAGTTATATTATATGTGAGTTACAGCTCAAACCAACCTGACCTTTTAATTCATTAAAACCGCTTAGCCGCAATTCGGCAATTCCTGCATCTACGATATCAACTCCAACTCCGGCCGGATCTACTAGATCAATCCGCGGTGACGTCACACGCCAACGAAACGGACAATCCAGGCTAATGCCATTCTGCTCATCGTTACCGGACCTCTTAACTAGGTATTAGGATTTATACCTAAATCTGATACATAACCATCTGGCTTGTTTTGAAGGTAACCTACTTTAAGTTTACGAACTATACTAAATATCTGCAACTATCCATACTTAAGTATTAAACTCAATACCACTGCTTAAATTGTTTGTAAAGCACTATAGTGTATTTTCTTCTCAGCTTATCCGAAAAGGGAAACTTTGTTAACTTTCAGTTTCACAAGTATTTCTCAGTTGATACTTAGTAATTGTACCTCAGCTTAATTAACATTCTTCTCAACTTCTGTCATTTTACCACGCTGGTTTCAGTGCAGTAGCTTAGCTGTATTTCTGTGAATTCTCTCAGGTGACAGTTATAAGCATCTTTCCTTCTCATTCCTGAAACTTATAACAACTGCTTAGGAATATAACTGGGACCCACTTTACCTATTAGGTAAATTATGTGCTTCCCAAATAATCCTAAGCCACATATAAATATAAAATTACATCTCAGCAGCTGTGGTCTAATTTGAAGTTTTTCTTATTCTCTAGAACAACTTGATATTATTATAAGGTCGTGACACTTTGGGACTCTTTCTCACTCAAGTCATTATGGTTGATGCTGATGTCCTTGAGCATTCCACCCTTTGCTATAGGGCTGCCCATTATATTGAAATGGATTTTGAATTATAAGTGTAACAATTTTGCACAGATACGTATATTTGTTTTTTTGCTAAGATTAATAAAATGGAGGGATGAGCCCCAAACGAGCCAAACAGGCTGTCTATGGTTGGTGCTGCTGTTCTGCTCGAGCATTCATTTCACGCTTTGTAAGTGTGGTTATGAAAATTAATTTAATCAGCAAAAATGACATATAGTCTTAAACCTAAAATCAATGCTCAAGTCCAATAACATAGCACCTACATCATACTGAAAAGCCCCAAAGAGGGCGAAACAACCTGCCTATAGTGAAAAGGCATTTTACATTTGTAGTATTACAATATATTATTCCCCTGCAAGACAGCACTCTTTTTGTACTGGGTTTGTATGTAAGCAGAACTACTATAGAATAATAAGGCTTCAATATATCATAAGATTCAAGATTGTGCCTGATTTCCCATATTAAAAGGGTTCCTACCTATAACTATTAAATGGTCAGATGTTCTGCACATATCTGCAATAAATATGTTTGTATATTTATATATGAGGACACAAAGAATATCTGTCAATGATAGCACCAAATGGATCACCCAAAAACCCCTAGCAGTTATGTTCATGCTTATTTCAGTGCAGGTCTCCATTTCCCAAGTTGCCTACTTGCCTCATTTGTCCGTGCCATAATGGTCTAGCTATCTGTAATATGACTACCACTTGGATAGACAAGCGTCCCTAAGAAAATGTAACCCACACTGTATAAATGTAAACTTCAAAATCCTCACATTTTCATATGACGTAAAAAAACAAGCTCATCATACTGTAAGACACCTAGTAAAGAAGGCTTAATTACAGCATACTGAATTTGAAAAACAGCCTTATTAATACTTAGAAATCAGCTATTTAGATGTTTTAAATTGCACTTTTGCTATCAAACATCTGGTGTCAGATCAAAGTAATTCCCAAAGAGGATAACTACATTATTTGTTTACAAACTGAATAATAAAGTATGAATTTTTGCACATTTCTATTAAATTCTTTATGCTTGGATAAAAAAAAAAATATAATGTTATAATTCTTGAGAGCATTTATTGTTAACTGTTTGCAATACACTACAGGTTACATCCTATGGGACCTACTTATGGGATATGAAACCCATTTTTTTCATTCAGGATTTTCAATTTACTCCTATTATCAAATGTGCTTCCCTTGATATACTTTGCTGAAGTCACAAAACACATCAACATTTTAAAGTACAGTTACACTCATAATAGCACTATCTAAAATTATTGAATAAAAATATTGCATTTAAGATATGAGGTCTCAGGGCTTTAACAAAGACACACACACACACACAGGTACACATGTCTAAATATGTATATATATATATTTATATGTGTGTACATATGTATTTATATATTTACAGACATATAAACACATAAATACATGTGCATACAAATATATAGACATACAGTATATATAAGTGCATTGTAGCCTTTTGCAGATAAGTAGATGAAAAAATGAAAACCGTATTTATGCAATATTCATAAGTGTTTAACTGTTTATTTGCTATAAATATCTTACATTCCACTGTTCTGTACAAAGGGGAATATGTTTTATGTATTTTTTTTAAATAGCTATTCCTATATATAGCTGTATATATGTAGACCTATATATAGTGCAGACACAGATATATTCCACACAGTCATTGGTTGCACACTCTAGTAAGATAATTATAACCATTCCTAATTGGCCTCAGCAGAAAAGGTAACCTAAGTTACAATATGAAGGTGCCCATTGCTTTATGGAGATTAACTTTGCCCTTATTTTTTCAATATTTGAACAACTAATATTATTTTTAAAAACACATGTACAAATTATTCTCAGGCTAACCTTTGCTCTGAATACATCATTCAAGCAATGATTTATTTAAGGCCAGACTACAAGTGGAGCACTAAATATCGCTTTCATGAAAGCGATATTTGCGGTCCACTGTTTAATACCAGTATAATTAGAATTTTATTAAGGGCGTGTCTTGTTCCACCAATCAAGTGGTTTTCTGTGATTGGTTGCACTAATGAGGGGAGGGTTTTTGTATGTGTATGTAACTGTTCACTGATCATTTTGATTTTGTCTGAGGAAGGGGTGAATACCTCGAAATGTCACGCTAGTAAATACTCTATTTGTTTTTAAACCAGAGAGTGCTTTTTTCTTGACAGTGTATATATATATATATATATATATATATATATATATATATATATATATATATATATGAAACAAAAAAAGCGTGTATGTGAAAGGGTTAAAAAACCCCTCTTCCAAAACACAGAACTGCGCTCTAAATAAACCTTTTTCACAATTTTACTCAATGTATTATAAATATGTGGATAGTACCAAAATCAAACAATCAAATAATCAGATAATATTGGTTCATGGAAATATACAACAGAATAACCAAAATATGTATATGATAAGGTTATATGTTACAAAAAAAGGATAAATTAATTAGATCCCACGTAATAGTGCAGATCAATTGTAGGTGTCGGCTGCTGTGTCTTATTAATCCTCCGGAATCTCACGGAGTAAGGTAGAAATCTAAAAAAGAAATGAGAAAGAAAGCGCACAAAGGCACCTACATAGTGCAAATCAATTTAATCAAACAATAATACAAGTGTATATTAAAACAGCTCCCCCGTAGGGTATCTACTCACAAGAGTCAACCTCAAACTTATGAGGTATGTTTGAGCATGTAGTTTAAAAGTTCCGCTCAGAGCCGCTTGCTGTGAAAGTGCTTAGTCCAAAGAGTCAGGACAAATACACCTGAATGCCGGGTATCGCTGTTTGTAACACGAAATCTTGACAAGTATTTCCCCCGGCCTCTTGTTCTACTCACATCCACTCTGGTAGGAGTTTTTTTGGAGCACAATCTCTCATTAGCAAATGGTCCGTACAGATTCACCAACAGCTGATCGCTGTTCCACAAAGACAGACGCAAGGTGGGCGTGGCCTTACGCGTTTCGCGGTTGTGTCACCGCTTCCTCTGACGAAGTGGTGTGCAATTTATCACCATTAGGTGTTGCTACTCTGAAAATTTCCAGGTTAATTGATATGTTTTCCATCAGAGGCTTACCCGCCAGCGCACCCGCACAGTACATTTGTGTATGTTTGGTCTCCATGGTTACGCATGTTTCCATGGTTACACACAGGACGGCGGTAACGTGATGACGTCACGTGACGCTCACATTGAGCCCGGCAATAAGCTGTTTGGGTCTGTGTGAGTGGGTGTGCCGCTGTCACTCTCTCTGATTGGTCTATCACTTGGGCTGGGTGGGTATTTAAGGTTAGTTTGTGCTCTAGTTTTCCACATTTGGTTTTGTACACCATTGACAAAGGCTCGTGTGTGAGCCGAAACGTTTGGTAATCAACTTTGCAAATAAACCGGAGTGTTTATGAAAAAACCTGTGTGCCTGCTTTTCTTGGGTCCTTGCTGCAACACGGAGTCCGTCCGTGGGATCCATAACTGCTTTACTGTTTGTCTCTCCCTAGTGTGAGCACCAGGTAGCTGACATACTCGTGAGTGCCGTTCACCTCTGCAATTTTGTATACATTCTTCTGATACGTGCACCCGCTCTGATATTGTGGGGTGAGACTCCCCCTCTTGAAATTACATTAAGTGACTGTGGATACTTTTCAAAACCAACCTTGCTATTGTGCAACAAGACAACCTTTGTGATACATTGCATCGACTCAGACTGAGACGGGTATGGAAACACCACCTACTACTCAAGAAGTGCCTAACATTGAGGATCCTTATAGCAATATAGAGGACTTTGCTTTTACAGAAGCAGATGCGGCTCGCATCCGTTGTGAGGCAGACCTGCAGGAGTTGGAGGAGACAAAAGGTGAGACACCAAACAATATCTATCACAAACTATTACATCTAGAAAGGAAAGAGGTAGATTTTCACCTTCATGCTGTTTACTTATCTAAGTATCATAAACTGAAATTTATTCCCAGGGGATTTCGAGTAAAGAATATCCCCACCCTAGGCAGGAATAACATAGATTTTTGCAGAAGGTGGTGTGGAATTTTAAGTAAATGCTCACATGATCTGATGCTATTAGTTATTGAGGAGGTCACTAGATTAAAAGTTAATATTAAAAAAGAAATTGACACTGTTAAAGACACCTTATTAACTGTACTCACATCTGACAGTTCAACAGACTGGATCACCAAATTAAGAACACAAGTAGAGAAATACAAACAGGACTTACTAACATTTAAGAACAAAAAATTTGTCACGGTTGAGAACGATTATAGAGAGAAAAAAGTATACAGCTGGTTATTTGGGAAGGACTCTACTTGGGGTGGACGTAGGAGAACACCTTTTAACAAGAACAGACGAATTAATCTCACCACAGTAGACAGTAGTGGGGGGGACTCCTCAGAAGGCGAAACTCAGAACACTACTAACAGCACTGCAAGTGGGGTACTCACAAGATCTGCACAGAAACCCCCTTTAGCCGTAGGCCCCGAGGCGGCAGCATCAGGAGGGGGCGGGGCAAAACGAAAAAAACAGCCACGACAGAAAAAGACACAATAATCTATAATCTAAGTAAACGACCTCTTACAGGTGACGAACTAAAAGTCCTTAATAGGGGATTGTCCTTTGTACCCACCCCCCACTGTGACCTTTTTGATTGGATGGTAGACATGGGTAGATTCCAACGGCAGTTGAAGCTTAAAGACTTCTTTAAAGATAAGGAGAATCAGACCCCTAAACAATTTAAAGCAAGCAGCACCTTTGAACCGACTAACACACATTCGTCAATAAAAACATTCCACCATATCTGTACAACCACCCTTACTGAACTACACAAAGATATGCCTCTGCCAAGAGACAACATTACAAGTGCTGAAAGACGGGCAATTAAGTCTCTGTCCACTGACAAGGACATAGTCATAAGGCCAGCGGATAAGGGTGGGGCCACAGTGATACTTGACTATGTACAGTATAGAGGTGAGGCTTTTAAACAACTACGTGACCACAATACCTACCGCAAACTACAATCTAATCCTACCAAAACTTTTAAAAGAGAAATTGATGAATTCTTGGGCTTGGCACATCAAGCTGGGGTAATTGATGATGATGTGTTGGGCTTTCTTTCAGTTGATCATCCAATCTGCCCAATACTATATTTACTGCCCAAAATCCATAAGTCCCTCGAAGATCCCCCCGGCAGACCTATTGTGTCTGCCAGGGGATCATTGATGCAACCCCTAGCAGAATTCATTGATTTCTACCTTCAACCAGTGGTTCAAAACACTCAGTCCCATCTCAGAGATTCCTCTGAACTCATTAAACTACTGAAAGACTTTGATAATCTGGCCCCTACTGACACTCTAGTTACTATGGACGTAGTAAGTTTATACACGGTGATACCCCATGGGCATGGTATCAACATGGTACGACAAATCCTGATTGACAACCCACTATATACTGGTCCACCTGTGGAATTTCTGCTGCATCTGATGGAGTTCTGCTTGGAGAAAAACTATTTTCGATTTGAAAACGAGTACTTCTTACAAGTTATGGGCACTGCGATGGGGTCAAATATGGCCCCATCGTATGCTAACATTTATATGGCGATGTATGAAAAATACAATATATTCTCCAGGCAGAACCCCATCAAAATGTATCGCAGATACATAGACGATGTCTTCTTGATTTGGGGTGATACCCTTGAAAAACTTATTGGGTGGGTTGAAGGATTAAACACCCTTAACTCCACGATTAAATTTAAAATGGAACATAATAACAATCAGATTCATTTTCTTGACCTGGAAATTTTCAGAGTAGCAACACCTAATGGTGATAAATTGCACACCACCTTGTTCAATAAACCCACTGATAAGAATTCTATACTCCATTACCAGAGTTTCCACCCTAGATTCCAGAGAGATGGTGTTAGCTCCTCACAACTCCTGCGGGTCGTCCGGAACAACACGGATGACTCCCGAAAAGAGAGACAGCTTGAAGAAATGTCACAAAAATTTCTGAGCAGAGGATATCCACCTATGCTAATAGATCAACAAAAGAGTGAAGCCATACAGCTCACCCAGAATGACACTATCCCGAAACGGACAGTAACGGAACAACCGAACCGGATGAACTTTGTAACTACCTACACTCCGGGATCAGGGATGCTTCAGAATGTGATAAGGAAGAATTGGATGATGATCTCCAAGGACACTAGTCTACCTTTTGTGGATGCTCCGGTACCCCGGGTGGTATACAAGCGAGCAAGTAACCTCAGGGATCTACTAGTACTCAGTGATCCCACACACTGCTATGAAAAACAGACATGGCTCACAAGAGGGAAACCAGGATGTTACAAATGTGGCAATTGTGTCACTTGCAACAATCTCATTGCTGGGACATCATTTCAACATCCCCATAACAACAAAAGATACAAAATAAGACACCGATTATCCTGCACATCGGAATATGTGGTGTACGCCATTATTTGCCCATGTTCCAAATTCTACATAGGCAAAACAGTGACAGCGTTCAAAGAACGTTTGGCTAACCATAAAACAGCAATTCGTCAAGCAATAGAAAAAGGTTGATCTGAACAACCGGTTGCGCGACATTTTGCAACTGCAGGACACTCTGTTTCCTCTTTGCGAGTGATGCTGATTGACCATGTGCCCCACAACAGACGTGGTGGTGACAGAGGACTGGCACTATTAAGAATGGAATCCCGATGGATCTTCACACTGGACACAGTTGCCCCTCGAGGCCTGAATGTCAACATAGACTTTGGCTGCTGGTATAAACACAAATAAGATGTGAAGAAGTGGGAGTCATCCAGGACTTATTTTCTACCTACTCCTCTGGCATGATGCAATGTATACCTGTCTAAATATCTAGGGGGCTTGAGATTGTTTTTTATGCCCTCACCTGCTACCTCCCCACATGCCTTGATACTATGAGTATAGAGGGCTGTGTCAGTAGTTTTTTATACTCTGGGTTTCGGTAGCGCTTTTCACTTTATAAGCTATATATTAGGTTTGTCTTAATGTTGCATATAGATAGATACCTATTCCTTTATTGTATTTGTATATAGGGGTATTCAGATCACTGTTTGATTAATTGATATGTTTTCCATCAGAGGCTTACCCGCCAGCGCACCCGCACAGTACATTTGTGTATGTTTGGTCTCCATGGTTACGCATGTTTCCATGGTTACACACAGGACGGCGGTAACGTGATGACGTCACGTGACGCCCACATTGAGCCCGGCAATAAGCTGTTTGGGTCTGTGTGAGTGGGTGTGCCGCTGTCACTCTCTCTGATTGGTCTATCACTTGGGCTGGGTGGGTATTTAAGGTTAGTTTGTGCTCTAGTTTTCCACATTTGGTTTTGTACACCATTGACAAAGGCTCGTGTGTGAGCCGAAACGTTTGGTAATCAACTTTGCAAATAAACCGGAGTGTTTATGAAAAAACCTGTGTGCCTGCTTTTCTTGGGTCCTTGCTGCAACACGGAGTCCGTCCGTGGGATCCATAACTGCTTTACTGTTTGTCTCTCCCTAGTGTGAGCACCAGGTAGCTGACATACTCGTGAGTGCCGTTCACCTCTGCAATTTTGTATATATATATATATATATATATATATATATATATATATATATATATATATATATATATATATATATATATATATAAGGCCTAAACAAGAAAGATATGATTATGGAATTTTGACAAATTTCATAAAAAGAAAAAGGGATTTCAGCACTCTTTTAGAGAAAAGTCATATAAGTTTATTTCAGAAAAAGATCCAACAAACAACGGACCCCTGTCTCATCCATGAACAGAATACCTGTACATAATGAACACACATTAAAATAGATGCATTAGACACTTATGACTGGCCAGTCCTATCTAGCGATAACCCAATCAGATTAGAGTTACTCTTGAACAGACAACATAGTGTTAAAGACACTGCCTGCTCAAAAAAGCTATCTGAATAAAACAGCTAATTATCAACAGTACATAACGGTTAACAAAATATATCTCTATGGCAGTATTACACGAAAATAGAGACACTAAACTGATTATGTAGACAGCTGGTTATCACAACTTTGTTAAAAGGAATAGACAGTCCCACAGATATCTAGCATGTAATTTCAGTGAAAGTCATTAGAACTCCCCATGCTAGCATGACCGATGTAGTTGGTATATACACACACTTGGCACCATTGTGGAAACAAACATGTCCCGTAAAGCAATAAAGATACAGCAAACAGTTCGCTTTGTCACATCAATATCCTCATTCAGTATCGCTCTTAACTTTTTCGTTACTGGCAAGTTGTTATACTGTGTTACCGTATCATCTGCTGTTAACTCTCCCGGTATACATACGCTGCACTTAGTCCAGCGCTACTCCGCCTCTTCTAGGCTGTATTTCTCTCCGAGGTAGACTGTATGAAGCAAAGTGCACGAATCCAGGCCGTGAGCAGTGATGTCCAAACCCTTTATCTTGCTCCTGTGAATACTTTCGCTGCACAGGCAGGGATCTTTCCAGGACAGCAAACAGATTGCTCACTCCTCCTCCGCCATCTCATTCTGTAGGATGCTCAGGTGTGCGCTGCTTACAATCAGGAACTGACTCACGCTTGTGAACAGGTGTAGTTTTCCACTACTTCGGGTGCTTAGTTTAGTGGTGCAATCCAGTCCGTGGGATTTTGTTGCCAAAAGTCAATCAGTGTGGCAAGCTCCCTGAGATGTGTGTGTGCGCAGGGGCGTATTATGGCCTAGGCCAATAAGGCTGGTGCCTAGGGCGTCAGATTTATGGGGGCGGCAGTTTGTGAGATCACTGACCACATAACACTGTGTGCTCATTATACGGAGCAATTTTTTTTTCTTTTGCGCCTGATTGATCTCCTGGAACTCCCGACACCAGAAGTTTTGTAGAGCGATACTTGCTGCTGCTAATTTATTGCGTGTGACTGAGAGCCCTTCCTCCCTCATGGCTCATGCTGGAACGAGCAGGCAAGCTGCCTTGGAGACCGAGAGCAGCTCTTACCTAGAGTCATCAGCTTCTGCTCTCTGTGTGCCCCGCATTAATACCAGTTAAAAGCTGGCCCCTAGGATTGAAATACACAGACGACAGCAAGGATAAAAGGGGGTTGGTAAAGGCAGGATAACACAGCAGAGCATGTCCGTTCCTCTGGAGGTAAAAACGAATCCAGAATAGATATTTATATTTGCCAAACTGCTTTATTAAGTGCCTATTTACATATAAATGTGTTTTATAGCAAAACGTTTTTGGGACTTTTTTATGTTTTATTACATATTTGCCTGCAGTGGCTTCTAATTGTTTTTTTCTGTCTAAACAACTTTTGAAGGAGCCCATGTCCAGCAAATATGTGACTCTTCACACTTCACTACACAAGGGTTATCTGAAAACTGCACTTTTGATTCAATTACAAACGCAATACCTCACATTTACTTTCAAATGTGTCTGTAAATGTGCAGACCACCCCTTGAGGCCAAATTATGAAAGGTCTTGTGGACCTGATCCGACAGCGCGGATCAGGTCCGCAAGACCTCGTTGAAAGTGGAGAGCAATACGCTCTCCGTATTCAGCATTGCACCAGAAGCTCACAAGATCTGCTGGTGCAACGCCTCCCCCTGCTGACTCGCGGCCAATAGGCCACTAGCAGGGAGGTGTCAATCAACCCAATCGTATTCGATCGGGTTGAATTGCGGCGATTCCTGTCTGCTTGCTCAGAGCAGGCGGACAGGATTATGGAGCAGCGGTCTTTAGACCGCTGCTTCATAACTGCTGTTTCTGGCGAGTCTAAAGACTCGCCAGAAACACAGGCTCTCAAGCTCCATACAGAGCTTGATAAATGGGCCTCCTTGTGTAGTCATGTGTGAACGACTGACCCCTCTACAGCAGCTCCCTGCTTCAAAGCTTATTGAGAAAGTTAAAAAATACAACTATATGAAAAGAAGCTATCTGTAGATAAAGTATGCAACTTGAGCTACCAACATAGATTGCTTCTTATAGATATCTAGGGCATGCTCTCTAGGTATTTAGTATTCTTTTGCCCTGATGCAGAGGTAGAAAATTGACAGATCAAACAATGTATATGCAAAGGACAGTTTCAGTGGGCAGTGGGAAGGTATGCAAGTTTCAAAGTTGAGGTGTATATCAGAACAACTGCTTAAAACTAAAAAAAAAAGTGCCTACTAAGACAGGAAAGTGTTATATATTAAATGATTCCTGTTTCAAAAATCATAATTTTTGTATATTGTATGTATACAGTGTGTGTGTATGTGCGCCTTTGTGTGTGTGTGTATATGTGCCTGTGTGTGTGTGTGTGTGTGTGTATATGTGCCTGTGTGTGTGTGTATATGTGCCTGTGTGTGAGTGTGTGTGTATATATGTGCCTGTGTGTGAGTGTGTGTGTATATATGTGCCTGTGTGTGTGTGTGTATATGTGCCTGTGTGTGTGTGTATATGTGCCTGTGTGTGTGTGTGTGTGTATATATGTGCCTGTGTGTGTGTGTATATATGTGCCTGTGTGTATATATGCCTGTGTGTGTATATATGTGCCTGTGTGTATATATGCCTGTGTGTGTATATATGTGCCTGTGTGTGTGTGTGTATATATGTGCCTGTGTGTGTGTGTATATATGTGCCTGTGTGTGTGTGTGTATATATGTGCCTGTGTGTGTGTGTATATATGTGCCTGTGTGTGTATATGTGCCTGTGTGTGTGTGTGTATATATGTGCCTGTGTGTATATGTGCCTGTGTGTGTGTGTGTGTGTATATGTGTGTGTGTGTGTGTGTATATGTGCCTGTGTGTGTGTATATATGTGCCTGTGTGTGTATATGTGCCTGTGTGTGTGTGTATATGTGCCTGTGTGTGTGTGTGTGTGTATATATGTGCCTGTGTGTGTGTATATGTGTCTCTGTGTGTGTGTGTGTGTATATATGTGCCTGTGTGTGTGTGTGTGTATATATGTGCCTGTGTGTGTGTGTGTGTATATATGTGCCTGTGTGTATATGTGTCTGTGTGTGTGTGTGTATATATGTGTGTGTGTGTGTATATGTGCCTGTGTGTGTGTATATGTGCCTGTGTGTGTATATGTGCCTGTGTGTGTGTGTATATATGTGCCTGTGTGTGTGTATATGTGCCTGTGTGTGTGTATATGTGCCTGTGTGTGTGTATATGTGCCTGTGTGTGTGTATATATGTGCCTGTGTGTGTGTGTATATGTGCCTGTGCGTGTGTGTGTATATGTGCCTGTGTGTGTGTGTATATATGTGCCTGTGTGTATATGTGCCTGTGTGTGTGTGTGTGTATATATGTGCCTGTGTGTGAGTGTGTGTGTGTGTATATATGTGTCTGTGTGTGTGTATATATGTGTCTGTGTGTGTGTGTATATATGTGCCTGTGTGTGTGTGTATATGTGCATGTGTGTGTGTGTGTGTGTGTATATGTGCCTGTGTGTGTGTGTGTGTATATGTGTGTGTGTGTGTATATGTGCCTGTATGTGTGTGTGTATATATGTGCCTGTGTGTGTACAGTATATGTGCCTGTGTGTGTGTGTGTATATATGTGCCTGTGTGTGTGTATATATGTGCCTGTGTGTGTGTGTGTGTATATATATATGTGCCTGTGTGTGTGTGTATATGTACCTGTGTGTGTGTATATATGTGCCTGTGTGTGTATATATGTGCCTGTGTGTGTGTGTGTGTGCCTCTGTGCAAGTGCATTTCTGTGTGTGTGTGTATGTGTATATATGTGTATGTGCGCCTTTGTGTGTGTATATGTGCCTGTGTGTGTGCCTCTGTGCAAGTGCATTTCTGTCAACAGTATACACAATGGTTAGTACAGCAACTCAGGAGTGTAGTGCAAGTGAAGACAGGGTCCTGCCAAGTCCCCCCAATTCCAATGATATATATATATATGTCCACAGCACTGTGTCTTTCAAAATACTTTATTCTCTGTACATAACAGGTACACAAACAGCGACGTTTCGAGTGTTGCCACTCTTGAGTAAGAGTGGCAACACTCAAAACGTCGCTGTTTGTGTACCTGTTATGTACAGAGAATAAAGTATTTTGAAAGACACAGTGCTGTGGACATATATATATCTATCAAGTGCATTTCTGTGTGTGTGTTTGTGTATATATGTGTATGTGGATTTTTTAACTGCCAGCCTGAGCCTGTATTTGGAGCACATTTGTAGTGGATGCGTGTACTGGCAGCAAGCTAAAGCCCTGGTCAAAACTTAATTTGGAAATGCTATGAAATATAGAAAGAGAAAAAAAAAGTAATTCTAAATTCTGAGGAAAGAGAAACATATTATGGTTAAAATAGGCCTAAAAATGGGGGGGGGGGGCAGCATAATTTGGAGTGCCTAGGGCAGCACAAAACCTAAATACACCACTGTGTGCATATGTGTATATTCAGTATATATATATATATATATATATATATATATATATATATATATATATATATATATATGTGTGTGTACATACACACTGATGATGAGCATGCTGCACTTTTGCACTTAAAGGGACACTGTAACCGAAATTTTTCCTTCATGATTCAGACTGAGCATGCAATTTTAAGCAACTTTCTAATTTACTCCTATTATCAAATTTTCTTCATTCTCTTGGTATCTTTATTTGAAATGCAAGAATGTAAGTTTAGATGCCGGCCCATTTTTGGTGAACAACCTGGGTTGTCCTTGCTGATTGGTGGATAAATTCATCCACCAATAAAAAAGTGCTGTCCAGAGTACTGAAACCAAAAAAAAAGCTTAGATACCTTCTTTTTCAAATAATGATAACAAGAGAACGAAGAAAAATTCTGATTATCTATATACAGATAATGACCACATAGGCACATGCTTATGTATATACTGGCTGCTATGGGCCCCCAGCACTTGGGCCCTGGTGCCACTGAACCTGCTGCTCCAATAGTAGTTCCGCCCCTATCCCTCCCATTCTATCCATTATGCCACTAAATATTGTCCCTGCTATGCAGTAAGAAAGAATTTTTTTTTAAATAAATAAATATTAGGGTTGCACTGATACCAATACTAGTATCGGTATCGGTACCGATACCAAGTATTTGCATGAGTACTTGTACTCGTGCAAATGTACCGATACTTAAACCGATACCTCCACTTCCTACCCATATGCTATCTTGTGGCGTTTTTTCAAACTGCATGTTCCCATTTCATTTTAAGCTGAAGTGGAGACTAAACTAAAAATTGTTTACTACTGTTCTGCCAATACAAATTGCTGTTATTTGTATTATTGTAGGAGAGATCACTGTACCCCGTTCAGACAAACCCTGAAGTACTGGTCAGTTAATGAACTGAGATTTCCAGCTCTGGCTAAAATGGTCAAAAATTATCTTTCTGCCCCATGCAGTAGTGTGGAAAGTGAAAGACTGTTCAACTTAGAGTCAAACCTCCTTACTGATAGCAAAAACAGACTTATAGCTGAACATGCAGAGAGGCTTCTGTTCTGTTCCTTAAAAAGAACTTGCCACTAACTTTTGAAAAATTATTCTAATTGCTAAATTGTCTTTTTACTGCTAGTTCTCATCTTGCACAATGATGTTCAAAACATACTGTACTCTGAGGAACATCCATAGGTTAGCTTATATAATTGCAGGAAGAGTACTCATGGCAAAAATTAAGTTAATTCCAATGAACACTCATCCTGCAATTATAGGACTAGATTTAGATTACATTTGATTGGTAAGCTTTATCAATGCTTTGTTCACATTTCCAACTCCATAGACTTTAATGGAGTAGGACATGTAATGAGAGCATTGGTAATGCTTACCAGTCAAAAGTAATTTAGCCCATAGTGTTGTTCCCCATGATTAAAAAGTGCACTGTTCTATTTTTTTTTACTGTATTGCACTTTTGGTTGGTTGTGATTTTATATTTGTTATTTGTTGTTATTATTAATATATTTTATTGTAATATTTTTATTTATAAACATGTTCTGTGAACTTTATGACAAATAAAACTGTTTTATTATTTCATAATGTCTTTTAAGTTACAGTCCTTCATAATTATAAGGAAAGAATCTTAAATATTAAATAATTAGTCTGTATTGTGCTTGGTTAACTGTCACATGACATTAAAAAAAATCGGTAATTGGTATCGGCGAGTATTTGAAAACAAGTATTAGTACTTGTACTCGGTCTTAAAAAAATGGTATCGGTGCAACCCTAATAAATATACATATATATATATATATATATATATATATATATATATATATATATACACACTCTAAAAAATGATGTCATGCACCAAATTTGTGCGTCCCCTGCAGGGAAGCCCTTAGGCAGTCTGCCTCTATTGTAGCACCGGCCCTGACAACATTATGCTGCTGGGCAACTCCAGATAAGGATACAGCTGAAAAAAAAAGAGAAGCAGGCATAGCCATGAGTATTCTCAAATCACCTGCCATAGATTAATCTGGAGCAGAATGGAGAAGTCCAATGTCATCTACACTTTTAACCCATTTGAAGGAGGTAAAAACGTAATAACAGAAAGGTATTTGTTTAAACCTACAATTCTCAATGCAATAGAGCATTTTTAGACTAGATTCAAGCAAGCAGCTGAACACTTTGTTGTATTCAAAGCTCCTGCAGGAACACCATATAAAATTGTCTGTACACTCTCTCCCACCCCCACCCCACTCAGCATTTTATTTCTGTTGATGTACTTAATATATCATAGCTTTTATATAGCCAAAACTGCAGTTTTATTTTTTCAATATAGGTGGTGACCTCAAAAGGCAAAAGCAGCTGTTTCAAATGACAAAACAAAGGTAAATGAACTATTTGTAAATCCAACTGGTAAAATGTATCATTGGGGAGAACATTCTACAGTACAATTGCTCATATAGCTCTCTGTCGTGAGTACCATTTTCAGATGAGCCCAGAAAAAAGTGTCTCTCTCTTGATCTGTTTATGGAACACTGACAGAACCATTGCTTTTATTAAAGGGAAATTGTACACTGTGTTTTATTTTCTCATTTTTATTTTCATATTTTGACTTTACTGTTGTTATTATTGCATTGTATTCTATTGTATTCTATTGTATTCTAACACTTATTATTTTATGATATTGTTACAGCAATTGTACTGTAAAGGGACAGTCAATTCAAAATAAAACTTTCATGATTCAGATAAAACATCTCATTTTAAACAACTTTCCAATATACTTATGTTATCTAATTTACTTTCTTCTCTTTGTATCCTTAGTTAAAAGGTATACCTAGGTAGGCCCAGAACCAGCAATGCATTACTGAGAGCTAGTTGCTGATTGGTGGCTGCACGCAGTGTGTTCATCGATCCACTAATAGTGCTGTTACTTTAACAAAGCATACCAAGAGAGTGATGCAATTTTGATAATAGGAGTAAATTGGAAAGTTGTTTAAAACTGTATGCTCTGTCTTAATCATGAAAGAACAATATTTTGTTTCATGTCCAATAAGCAAATATCACATTTCTCTTATGGTATATTCCCATAACAGCACCCTTAAAAAGACATTTTACTTGAAATTTTTTATTTTTTAAAAAGATAGATAATCCCTTTATTACCCATTCTCCAGTTTTGCATAACCAACACGGTTATATTAAAGGGCCATAATACCCAAATGTTTAAACACTTGAAAGTGATGCAGTATAGCTGTAAAAAGCGGACTAGAAAATATCTCCTGAACATCTCTATGTAAAAAAGAAAGATATTTTACCTCAAAAGCTCCTCCCATTGTAAAGGATTTCTAAGCAGCATTTTAGTGTGTCTGTCCTGGGACATCTTAGGGGATGAGCCTCGTGAACTCTCATATTATTTCACCAATCAGGTAAAGGAAGCTTACTATGAAATCTCATGAGAGTTAAGTGAAATCTCATGAGATCACAGTAAGAGTTCATGACCTTAGCACTACTGATGCTGATTGGCTGCTGTTCATTTCTTCATTTTTTTATTTTTTTTTACCTGCAGCTTGGAGCAGCTGAGTATAACTTTTTACACAGAACTTACTCTGCTGAGCTGAGGAAATTGTGAGGTAAAATATCTTCCTTTTTTACATAGAGATGCTCAGGTGATATTTTCCTGTCAGCTTTTTACAGTTATACTGCATTTGTTTCAAGTGATTTAGCATATGAGTATTATGTCCCTTTAATATACATATACCTCTATGAATACCTTTATCTAAGCCCCTGCAAGCTGCCCCTTATTTCAGTACTTTTTACAATATTGCGTTTTAGCCAATCAGTGTTGGTTCTTGTATAACCATTATCATTCTCCATAGAAGTAAGCACAATGTTATATCTATGGCACACATGAACTAGCACTTGTCTGGCTGTTGTGCAAAATTTAAAAAGCTAATAAAAAGCACAGAGATAAGGGGAGGCTGGTCAGGGCTTAGAAACAGCCAAACTTAGAGGTTATAAAGTATATTAATATAACAATGCTGGTTATGCAAAGCTGGGAAATGGGTAATAAAGGATTTATCTATCTTATTTAAACCGTAAAAAATATCAAGTTGACTGTCTTTTTTAAAGGGGCATTAAAAACCTTTTGCTTTTTTGTAAAAAGTGTGCTTGTCCCAAACTCCACAGAGAGGCCGAAAAGCAAAAATCTTACATTTACTTGAAAATCCTCCAAATCAATGGCTCATATAGACAAGTTGCACTATTTTGAAGACAATAGGGGCGCGATCCGATATCGATCGCAGTTTGCGGCGCAAGCGAGGGAACCGGCGTCGCCCGCAGTTTCAGCTCGCAACTCGAGCCATCCCATATAAGTCGCCGTCAGATGCTAACGTGCCGTAAGTCTCACAAACCAGCGATGTCCAGAAATCTGCGTAAGTACAAATTTCTGGCGTCGCCAGTGACTTGCGGCACGTTAGAAACTGCCGGCGCCTATAAAACCTGACTAAAGTTTAAAACACCCGCACTGTCTAACACGCCTCCCTAACATAGCCCGCACTGTCTAACACGCCTCCCTAACATAGCCCGCACTGTCTAACCCTCTATCCGCTATCCCCCCTTACTAGCCTAACAATAAAAAAGCTATTAACCCCTAAACCGCCGCTCCTTTACCCCGCCGCAACCTAATAAAGTTATTAACCCCTAAACCGCCGCTCCCGTACCCCGCCGCCAGCTATATTATATCTATAACCCCCTAAAGTGAGCCCCTAACACCGCCGCCATCTATATTAAAATTATTAACCCCTAATGTAAGCCCCTTACACCGCCGCCATCTCTATTAAAATGATTAACCCCTAATTTAATCTACCTACCCCGCCGCCAGCTATATTATCTATATTAACCCTAAGTATATTATAGTTAATATAGGTATTACATTATATATATTAACTATATTAACCCTAATTATATTAGGGTTACTATAGTATTTATATTAACTATATTAACTCTATCTATCAGGAACTGGTGAATATATGTTTAGGTGGAACACAACTGCAGAATGAATAATAATATGTATGTTACACAGGACTGTCTAAAACCTCTATTTCTGAAAAGGCTTCCTTCAGTCATGTGAGTAAGTATAATATAACAAGCATTGATAACTTATTCAGCAGAAAGTGAATAAGAAAAATAATATACTGTTAAGATCACCCTTAGATAATAACAGGAGATATGAGAACAAGATGAAGATTCAGACAGGCAGCATTTGAGCAACAGGACCAGACAAGTGAAGTTGCGGTTAAGGCTTTAAAGTTTATGATTAAACTTCTTATCTTTAATACAAGACTCAGTACATACGTTATGAGATATGATGTTTAGCAGTAATTTGTACCTTGGTAATGCAGACAGCCAGGAGAGCAAGCAGGGTTACCTTCGTAGGTGAATCAGAGTAGTTAGAGTGAGACCGGAGCAGACCTGGAAGTGACGTCACGCTGTGTAGCGTAATCGGGAGAATCTCACTGACAGGCTGAATGAACACTGAGGGTATGAGCTGCGGTAAAAAGAAAGCAGCGAGAGGCAATAGAAAAATACAATAGGTACTTTACCCCACAAGCAGAGAGAGAGAGGCTGTGAATGAAATTCCAAAGTAGAAGTTGCTGTTTAGGATAAGGCTCAGAACTCCGTATAATAAGGTGGAGAAGGAAAAGGCTGAGCAGGCAGGTAAACCTCTCTGTAGCGAAGATCATCAATACTGAGCAAGGTGTAACAGGTGAGCGGCACTCTTAAAGAAGGAGGAACAAATCAGAAAGTAGTGGGTGTAGCTAGGAGAAAAATGGGTTGAACCAGGCAGAACCTGACAGAACCCCCTCCTCAAGGACGCTGTTCCACAGCGGATGGACGAGGCCGATCAGGATGGCGACGATGAAACAAGGAGAGAAGTCTAGGCGAGTTGAGATTGGAGAGAGGCTCCCAAGAATCCTCATCACTTGAATAATTTTTCCACCTGACCAAGTACTGCAGAACACCCCTGGAGATCCTGGAGTCCAAAATGGATTCAACTTCATACTCATCATCAGGAAGAGGAAGGCTTGTAGGTGGCAGAAGAATTTGTGCATCTCTTGCAGGTGTATAAGGTTTTAATAAAGATACGTGAAACGTAGGATGAATCTTAAGAGTACTAGGTAGACGTAGCTTGACAGCATTGGTGTTGATAACACTTTGGACAGGGAAGGGTCCAATGAAGAGACTGGCCATCTTCTTGGAAGGAACTTGTAATCTCAAGTTCTTAGTAGAAAGCCAGACTAAATCTCCTGGGGAGTATTCAGGTGGCTTCCTTCTCCTGAGGTCATAATAATGTTTCTGGTTCTCTTGGGCCAAACGAATGTTCTCCTGGATGACATTGAAATTCTCCTGCAGAGAATTGTGGAGCTGATCCAGCGGTGGTGAATCAGAAGAAGCAAAGGTGGAGAAGGTCAGGGTAGGGTGGTAGGCATAGTTTGCGAAGAAGGGTGTCATTTTTGTAGATGCATTGGTTAAGTTATTGTAGGCGAATTCGGCCATAGAGAGGTAATTCATCCAATCGTTCTGTTGATAGGAACAATAACATCTGAGAAAGTGTTCGAGCCACTGGTTTAACCTCTCTGACTGCCCATTAGTTTGGGGATGAAAAGCTGTAGTAAAACGATGTTCCATATTAATCAAGGCACATAATTTACTCCAAAATTTTGAGGTGAATTGTGTACCCCTATCTGTCGTCAGGATAGAAGGTATCCCATGCAACTTAATAATGTGGTCAATGAACAGGGTGGCAGTTTCAGAAGAAGTGGGAAGTTTATGGAAAGGGATGAAATGAGCCATTTTAGTGAATAAATCAATGACCACAAGGATAGTTGTTTGATTTTTTGATGGTGGTAAATCTACAATAAAATCCATGGAAACATGGTGCCAAGGCTTTTTAGGGACTGGTATAGGCATGAGCAAGCCACACAAGTCCTACAGCTGGCGATATGATCAGAAATGGTGGATTTCATGTGTGGCCACCAATAAGTACGTGAAACAAGATCCAAGGTACATTGAAGACCTGGGTGTCCAGCTAAGGGAATGTCATGGCAGGTCTGTATAATTTGTTTTCT
Organism: Bombina bombina; assembly: GCF_027579735.1. Classification (NCBI taxonomy): domain Eukaryota; kingdom Metazoa; phylum Chordata; class Amphibia; order Anura; family Bombinatoridae; genus Bombina; species Bombina bombina. The sequence goes on from NC_069507.1 coordinate 108,899,943, forward strand.
CAAGGAGGGTGGTATGAAGATTTTCTTATCATAGTAGTAAATGCCATGCATTTTGGTTAAAGTTGGTTCAGGTGGGTTTGAATGTTCCTTGCAGTATTTGCGGAGGTCAGTCAAGATCGTCGAAGTGAACCCAATGAAGCATTGAGGGGAAACAATGTCTTTTCTGACAGGGATGTGAGTCGGTCGTTCTGGTATCCGGGATAAAGCGTCAGCTTTGATGTTTTTATTGGCAGGTCTGTAAATGATAACGAAATTGAAACGGTCAAAGTACAGACTCCAACAAACCTGTCTGGCAGATAAGGTTTTATTAGATTGCAAATACTGGAGGTTCTTATGGTCTGTGTAGATATTAATTGGCAGAGTGGTACCTTCAAGGAGGTGTCTCCAGTGTTCAAGGGAACGTCGAATGGCCAATAACTCCTTATCCCCTATGGCATAATTTTGTTCAGCAGGGGACATTAATTTAGAAAAATAGGAAATTGGATGGAGAGGATCAGATAGAGATTTTTGTTGTGAGAGGACTGCTCCAATGGCGAAATCGGAAGAATCAACTTCTAGAGTATATTGATGTGAAGGATTGGGAAATTGAAGGATTGGTGCAGAGGTAAATCTGGATTTCAAATAACGGAAGGCTTGTGTAGCATCTGAACCCCATGAGAAAGGTGTTGTAGAGCCTGTTAAAACGGTGAGTGGTTTTACTATTTTGGAAAATCCCTTGATAAATTTTCTATAATAATTTGAAAAACCAAGGAACCGTTGCAGGTCTTTTTTAGTCTTTGGTTCTGGCCAATCTAAAACAGCCTCAACCTTCTCTTTCTGCATCTGGATTCCTGAGGGAGAAATATCATATCCTAGAAAGGATACCTGTGTTGTGTGGAATTTGCATTTCTCCAATTTGGCGTACAATTTATACGCTCTCAGTCGAGCTAGGACTTGGCGGACATGCCTGATGTGTTCCTGCAAAGTTCTGGAATAAATGAGTATATCATCCAGATATATGACAATGCATACATCTAGGAGGTCTCTGAATACATCATTAATGAAGTATTGGAAGGTGGCTGGGGCATTGCAGAGACCAAAAGGCATTACAAGGTACTCGAATAACCCATATCTGGTCCTGAATGCCGTCAGCCATTCATGACCCTCTTTAATCCTGACAAGATTGTATGCGCCTCTTAAGTCAAGTTTGGTAAAAATAGTAGCATCAGATAGCCTCTCAATCATCTCTGGTATTAGGGGTAAAGGATAACGATTCTTAATCGTGCATTTATTTAGTTCACGATAATCTATGATGGGTCTGAGGCTGGAATCCTTGTTACGAACAAAGAAAAAACCAGCCCCTGCAGGAGAAGTTGATGGCCTAATGAAGCCTTTCTTTAAGTTGTCGTCAAGATACACTTTAAGATGTTCCAGTTCAGGATTACTTAGTGGGTAGAGGTGTCCAATGGGTATGCGGGCTCCAGGGAGGAGATCGATAGGGCAATCATATGCCCTATGAGGTGGCAGGTTCTCTGCCTCGGTCTTACTAAATACATCTTTAAATTCCAAATATTGAGAGGGTAAGCCCTCAGTATCAGTAATAGTGTGCAACAAAACAGGACTAGGAAAACATGTTTCTTTGCAATAAGTGGAACAAAACTTTATTTGAAAAGGGTGCCAAACAATAGTGGGGTTATGAAGTTGTAGCCACTTCATCCCGAGAACCAAACTAAAATGGGGAGAGGGAAGGACATCGAAAGAGAGTAATTCGTAATGTCCTGATATATTAAGCATGAGTGGAACAGTCTCATGAGTTATAGGTCCAGAGAACATGAGTGAACCATCTATGACTCTGATTGGTATGGGAGTAGTTTTCTTTATTAAAGGGATGTTTTCCCTAATGCAATAGTCCCGATCCATGTAGTTCCCTGAAGCGCCAGAGTCGACAATGGCATCACTGATCCTCAGTTGACTTTGCTCCAACTGTAGGGAGACAGATAAAGTACAGTAAGGAGAATGTTCTGGGGAAGGTAGAGATGTATAAAGGTAAGTGGACTTACATTTTTTGTTCTTCAAAAGTAGGGGACAGTCCTGAACAGCGTGACTTGGGCTAGCGCAGTACAGGCATAGATTCCTTAAACGTCTCCGTTGTTTCTCCTCTTGAGAGAGGGGACCTCTGAGAAAGCCAATCTCCATGGGTTCCACAGAGGGTTTAGTAGCAGAAACACTGCTTGGGGCCGAAGAGCCAGATGAGGGTTTAGGTTTTGGGTCTGTTGCATACTTTTCAGCCTTCCTTTCACGTAGACGGCGGTCTATCTGAATAGCTGTTTTCATAAAAGCCTCCAAAGTTGTTGGTAATTCAATTCTGGCGAATTCATCTTTTAAAGACTCTGAAAGTCCCAACCGGAATTGATTACGCAGGGCGACAGGGGTCCAGAGAGCATCCGTGGCGAACTGTTTGAAGTCTGTGATATAGTCCTCCACAGGTCTCTTTCCTTGTTTTAAACTCCTCAAACTCATCTCAGCAGTAAGCTGAATATCTGTGTCCTGAAACATTTCATCCATACTTGTGAAAAAGTCTACAAGGGATCCGAGAATGGGATCCTGGTTCTCTATGAATTTATCAGCCCAATTTCTAGGATCCCCTCTGAGAAAGGAGATTGTAGTGAGGACTTTCACTCTCTCAGTGGGGTAAGTCCTAGGTTTCATTGAAAACAATAAAAGGCAGGCGTTTTTAAATTGCCTATATGCCTTTCTGTTACCACAGAAGAGGTCTGGAAGAGAGACTTGAGGTTCAATAACAGTTTCAGTCTGATTCCCCTTTATAGAGATAGACTCTGTAATTACTTTTCTCAGAGCAGCATTCTCAATTTGTAAATCATGCAGGCCTTGTGCCAGTTGATCTACCTTTTGATTGAGGTTATATACTATTTGATGTAGGTCTGCTGGTTCCATATTTATGGCTCAGTATTATATCAGGAACTGGTGAATATATGTTTAGGTGGAACACAACTGCAGAATGAATAATAATATGTATGTTACACAGGACTGTCTAAAACCTCTATTTCTGAAAAGGCTTCCTTCAGTCATGTGAGTAAGTATAATATAACAAGCATTGATAACTTATTCAGCAGAAAGTGAATAAGAAAAATAATATACTGTTAAGATCACCCTTAGATAATAACAGGAGATATGAGAACAAGATGAAGATTCAGACAGGCAGCATTTGAGCAACAGGACCAGACAAGTGAAGTTGCGGTTAAGGCTTTAAAGTTTATGATTAAACTTCTTATCTTTAATACAAGACTCAGTACATACGTTATGAGATATGATGTTTAGCAGTAATTTGTACCTTGGTAATGCAGACAGCCAGGAGAGCAAGCAGGGTTACCTTCGTAGGTGAATCAGAGTAGTTAGAGTGAGACCGGAGCAGACCTGGAAGTGACGTCACGCTGTGTAGCGTAATCGGGAGAATCTCACTGACAGGCTGAATGAACACTGAGGGTATGAGCTGCGGTAAAAAGAAAGCAGCGAGAGGCAATAGAAAAATACAATAGGTACTTTACCCCACAAGCAGAGAGAGAGAGGCTGTGAATGAAATTCCAAAGTAGAAGTTGCTGTTTAGGATAAGGCTCAGAACTCCGTATAATAAGGTGGAGAAGGAAAAGGCTGAGCAGGCAGGTAAACCTCTCTGTAGCGAAGATCATCAATACTGAGCAAGGTGTAACAGGTGAGCGGCACTCTTAAAGAAGGAGGAACAAATCAGAAAGTAGTGGGTGTAGCTAGGAGAAAAATGGGTTGAACCAGGCAGAACCTGACACTATCTAACCCTAACTAAATTTATATTAAATTAATCTAATTCATTTATAAACTAAAATATTCCTATTTAAATCTAAATACTTACCTATAAAATAAACCCTAAGATAGCTACAATATAATTAATAATTACATTGTAGCTATGTTAGGGTTAATATTTATTTTACAGGTAAATTGTTAATTATTTTAACTAGGTATAATAGATATTAAATAGTTATTAACTATTTAATATCTACCTAGTTAAAATAATTACCCAATTACCTGTAAAATAAATCCTAACCTAAGTTACAAATACACCTACACTATCAATAAATTTAATAAACTACAAACATCTATCTAAAAATACAATTAAATTAACTAAACTAAATTACAAAAAAAACCAAACACTAAATTACAAAAAATAAAAAAAAGATTACAAGATATTTAAGCTAATTACACCTATTCTAAGCCCCCTAATAAAATAATAAACCCCCAAAATAAAAAAAATTCCCTGCCCTATTCTAAATTCAACAAATTTCAAAGCTCTTTACCTTACCAGCCCTTAAAAGGGCCTTTTGTGGGGCATGCCCCAAAGAATTCAGCTCTTTTGCATACAACAAATACAATACCCCCCCCCATTACAACCCACCACCCACATACCCCTATTCTAAACCCACCCAAACCCCCCTTAAAAAAGCCTAACACTACCCCCCTGAAGATCTCCCTACCTTGTCTTCACCACACCGGGCCGAACTCCTGATCCGATCCGGGCAATGTCTTCCTCCAAGCGGCAAAGAAGAATTCTTCCTCCGGCGACGTCTTCCTCCAAGCGGCAGCAAAGTCTTCATTCTTCCGGCGGCATCTTCAATCTTCTTTCTTCGCTCCGCCGCCGCGGAGCATCCATCCCGGCCGACTGCTGAACTTGGAATGAGGTACCTTTAAATGACGTCATCCAAGATGGCGTCCGCCGAATTCCGATTGGCTGATAGGATTCTATCAGCCAATCGGAATTAAGTTAAAAAAATCTGATTGGCTGATTGAATCAGCCAATCAGATTCAAGTTCAATCCGATTGGCTGATCGGAACAGCCAATAGAATGCGAGCTCAATCTGATTGGCTGATTGGATCAGCCAATCGGATTGAACTTGAATCTGATTGGCTGATTCAATCAGATTTTTTTAACTTAATTCCGATTGGCTGATAGAATCCTATCAGCCAATCGGAATTCGGCGGACTCCATCTTGGATGACGTCATTTAAAGGTACCTCATTCCAAGTTCAGCAGTCGGCCGGGATGGATGCTCCGCGGCGGCGGAGCGAAGAAAGAAGATTGAAGATGCCGCCGGAAGAATGAAGACTTTGCTGCCGCTTGGAGGAAGACGTCGCCGGAGGAAGAATTCTTCTTTGCCGCTTGGAGGAAGACATCGCCCGGATCGGATCAGGAGTTCGGCCCGGTGTGGTGAAGACAAGGTAGGGAGATCTTCAGGGGGGTAGTGTTAGGCTTTTTTAAGGGGGGTTTGGGTGGGTTTAGAATAGGGGTATGTGGGTGGTGGGTTGTAATGGGGGGGGGGGGTATTGTATTTGTTGTATGCAAAAGAGCTGAATTCTTTGGGGCATGCCCCACAAAAGGCCCTTTTAAGGGCTGGTAAGGTAAAGAGCTTTGAAATTTGTTGAATTTAGAATAGGGCAGGGAATTTTTTTTATTTTGGGGGTTTATTATTTTATTAGGGGGCTTAGAATAGGTGTAATTAGCTTAAATATCTTGTAATCTTTTTTTTATTTTTTGTAATTTAGTGTTTGTTTTTTTTTGTAATTTAGTTTAGTTAATTTAATTGTATTTTTAGATAGATGTTTGTAGTTTATTAAATTTATTGATAGTGTAGGTGTATTTGTAACTTAGGTTAGGATTTATTTTACAGGTAATTGGGTAATTATTTTAACTAGGTAGATATTAAATAGTTAATAACTATTTAATATCTATTATACCTAGTTAAAATAATTAACAATTTACCTGTAAAATAAATATTAACCCTAACATAGCTACAATGTAATTATTAATTATATTGTAGCTATCTTAGGGTTTATTTTATAGGTAAGTATTTAGATTTAAATAGGAATATTTTAGTTTATAAATGAATTAGATTAATTTAATATAAATTTAGTTAGGGTTAGATAGAGTTAATATAGTTAATATAAATACTATAGTAACTATATTAACTATATTAACCCTAATATAATTAGGGTTAATATAGTTAATATATATAATGTAATACCTATATTAACTATAATATACTTAGGGTTAATATAGATAATATAGCTGGCGGCGGGGTAGGTAGATTAAATTAGGGGTTAATCATTTTAATAGAGATGGCGGCGGTGTAAGGGGCTTACATTAGGGGTTAATAATTTTTATATAGGTGGCGGCGGTGTAAGGGGTCAGATTAGGGGATAGATAAGGTAGATGGCGGCGGTTTTAGAGGCTCACAGTAGGGGGTTAGTTTATGTAGATGGCGGCGGGGTCCGGGAGCGGCGGTTTAGGGGGTAATAACTTTATTAGGGATTTCGGGGGGGGGGGGGGGGATCGCGGTTGACAGGGAGATAGACATTGCGCATGCGTTAGGTGTTAGGTTTATTTTCTAGTTAGTTTAGGGAGTTACGGGGCTCCAATAGTCAGCGTAAGGCTTCTTACGGCTGCTTTTTGTGGCGAGGTGAAAATGGAGTAAGTTTTCTCCATTTTCGCCACGTAAGTCCTTACGCTGCATATTGGATACCAAACTGCGCGGGTTTGGTATACCTGCCTATGGCCCAAAAAACTGCGGGCGACGGCAGAAATATACGGGCGTCACTTCTAGGTTACGCCATATATGTGATACCAAATCCACGCAAATATTGGCGTCGCCGGCTTTTGCGGGCGACGATTTATATCGGATCGACCCCTAGATGCCTAGGGGTAGATTTAACAAGCAGCGGATGCTGCAATCTACCCCTACAAGACCGCTGCTTCTTAACTCGTCCGTCACCTTTCAGATAGCAGACTGCAATCATCCTAATCAGATACAATAGGGATGATTAACAACCCCTACTAGCGGTCGATTGGCCGCGAATGTGCAGGAGGCGGCATTGCACAAGCATTTCACAAGAAATGCTTGTGCAATGTTAAATGTTGACAGTGTCCGCCCGCCATTTGATAAATCAGCCCCACAATCTCTCTTTAATGCTATTATATAACATAAAACAAAAGTGTATTCAAACTGTTTACTCCCATTCTATGTGAAGCAATACATTACAATGTCATCTGGTAATCAAGAGGTTAAATAATATAACATTTTCACAAGACAATTTAGGCCAATGGTAAATTATCATGAGCATTAGAATATTATATGTTGTGGCTCTATCTCTCCTTCACATCTCGCTTCCTGGCTCTCATTTGTGTTGCTTAATTAACTGAGATATTATTGCCCGTTCAGGATACAGATGTTTTCCCCGAGCGTTACATACATTTGTACTGATCCATGTTGTACAAGTGCCCAACAATCCTAAATTAGCTGCATTTATTTATGTGTTGGTTAAGCCACAACTAAGTCTTCAGTTTTCTCTTTCACAGTTTTCCTCATCATCTTTTTCAGTGACTTCTTTTTTTATATTCCCATAGAATACATGTTCTTAGTAACCTTCTCTGCTCCTTAGTAAAGAGAAGGATCACCTAAATAGACAGAGACAGATCCACAGACAGATAGATAGATATAGATAGAGTTTATTTGTATAGCGCCACTGTCACGGCACGACCGGTCACTTACCCGCTCCTGGCTTCCGGTGGCATCCTAGGGGTGGTGCAGTGAAGGTCTCTGCCTCCCGGGCCTCCTATTGCTGGCCTATGACTATCTTCCCCTCTCCTTCTCACCACTGAGTTTTGCAGCGAGTGTGCCATTGTGGTAAAATGGCAGCCGCCATGCGAACTCTGTGTTTGAGCATAGGAAGGGAGAAGGGGTCTAGGTCTGATGGAGGAGAGCAGGCCAGGGACTCTGAGAAAAACCAAGATGGCGCTGAGTCCCTGACCTCCTCTTATTGACTCTGCTTGCTCCACCTACTGGGGGCAGGTGACCGGTCACGTGACTTAGTTTACCTATAAATTCTAAGCATGCCCGCAGACAGTGCTTGGTTATTTTCCTTGCTTCCTGGTTCTGGAGTTCCCTTGTATTTCGTCTGTGTTAACTCTGATTTTGTTATACAGATTTCCTGGTACCTGACTTTGAATTGCCCTTGTTACCTCTCTTACCTGCTACCTGCCTTGATTTCGGATTGTTTTGACTTCGCCTCTGTCTTTTCCCTTTTATTATTAAAGGCCTCCGTGCCACCACTGACCTTTCAGGATCCTGTTCCCAAATCCAGGTCTTCCTGAGCGTCGTGATTGTAAGGAAGTGCTGTTCCGCTGCAACTGGGTTCCAATATAAAAATCAAGACCCTTCGGGGGGTTGTCACAGCCACCAAATTTTGTGGCTAGATAGACAGACAGGCAGAGACAGATCAACAGACAGAAACAGACAGACAGATAGAGTTTATTTGTATAGCAAAACCAAATGTTGTGAATAGATGGACAGACAGACAGGTAGAGAGACAGACAGACAAACATACAGCTAGATAGATGATAAATAGATAATTATAGTTTGTATAGCCGCACCAAATTTTGTGGATAGATGGTCAGATAGATAGACAGATAGATAGACAGATAGATAGATAGATAGACAGATAGATGGTTGATAGATAGAGAGATAGATCGATAAATGGTAGATCGATAGACATATAGCTAGCTAGATGGTAGATAGATGATAAATAGATAGATGTTAGATAGATCATAGATGGTAGATAGATAGATGGTAGATAGACAGACAGAGTGATAGATAGATGGTTGATAGAGAGATAGATCGATAGATGGTAGATAGATAAACATATAGCTAGCTAGATGGTAGATAGATGATAAATAGATAGATGGTAGATAGACAGACAGAGTGATTAGATAGATATATAGATAGATATATGGATTGATTGATAAACAGATAATTATAATTTATTTGTATAGCGCCATCAAATTCTGTGGATACAGACTTGGCAGGCAGACATGATAAAGGCTATACAAGTTTTTCTGCATCATGTGGACAGCTGCTGAAAATGCTGATAAATGAAATATGTTGGACGCTGGACAAAAGGGTTAACAAAGGCAAACTTGGCAATGCTGCATTTGCATTCTCCAGATGTGATTGGATTTTCTGGCTTCTATAGGATAGATCAAATAAAAAAGAGATGCAGGATATCCTGATGTAAGAGAGGCCCCTGAGAGGTACAGATAGTAATTTGATGAATTGCCAATGTGGAAATTCTGAATATTCTTTTGTGAGCCAAGTTCCAATGTTTGCTTATACTGCCATCTGCTGACCAATATATATTCTTGCATCTGACTAGCTTATTAAAAGGCTGTTTTTGTCAATGTAATGGATGTTTTAAGTAAAAAATATTGGCCTAGATTTGGAGTTCGGCGGTAGCCGTCAAAACCAGCGTTAGAGGCTCCTAACGCTGGTTTTGGCCGCCCGCTGGTATTTGGAGTCAGTGATTAAAGGGTCTAACGCTCACTTTTCAGCCGCGACTTTTCAATACCGCAGATCCCCCTACGCCATTTGCGTATCCTATCTTTTCAATGGGATCTTTCTAACGCCGGTATTTAGAGTCGTTTCTGAAGTGAGCGTTAGAGCTCTAACGACAAAATTCCAGCCGCCTGAAAATAGCAGGAGTTAAGAGCTTTCTGGCTAACGCCGGTTCATAAAGCTCTTAACTACTGTACCCTAAAGTACACTAACACCCATAAACTACCTATGTACCCCTAAACCGAGCTCCCCCCCACATCGCCGCCACTCGATTAAAATTTTTAACCCCTAATCTGCCGACCGCCACCTACGTTATACTTATGTACCCTTAATCTGCTGCCCCTAACCCCGCCGACCCCTGTATTACATTTATTAACCCCTAACCTGCCCCCCACAACGTCGCCGCCAGCTACTTAAAATAATTAACCCCTAATCTTCCGACCGCAAAGCGCCGCCACCTACATTATCCCTATGTACCACTAATCTGCTACCCCTAACACCGCCGACCCCTATATTATATTTATTAACCCCTAATCTGCCCCCCTCAACGTCGCCGACACCTGCCTACACTTATTAACCCCTAATCTGCAGAGCGGACCTGAGCGCTACTATAATAAAGTTATTAACCCCTAACCCGCCTCACTAACCCTATCATAAATAGTATTAACCCCTAATCTGCCCTCCCTAACATCGCCGACACCTAACTTCAATTATTAACCCCTAATCTGCCGAGCGGACCTCACCGCTACTATAATAAATGTATTAACCCCTAAAGCTAAGTCTAACCCTAATACTAACACCCCCCTAAGTTAAATATAATTTACATCTAACGAAATAAATTAACTCTTATTAAATAACTTATTCCTATTTAAAGCTAAATACTTACCTGTAAAATAAATCCTAATATAGCTACAATATAAATTATAATTATATTATAGCTATTTTAGGATTAATATTTATTTTACAGGCAACTTTTTAATTATTTTAACCAGGTACAATAGCTATTAAATAGTTAATAACTATTTAATAGTTACCTAGTTAAAATAATAACAAATTTACCTGTAAAATAAATCCTAACCTAAGATATAATTAAACCTAACACTACCCTATCAATAAATTAATTAAATAAACTACCTACAATTACCTACAATTAACCTAACACTACACTATCAATAAATTAATTAAACACAATTCCTACAAATAAATACAATTAAATAAACTAGCTAAAGTACAAAAAATAAAAAAGAACTAAGTTACAAAAAATAATAAAATATTTACAAACATAAGAAAAATATTACAACAATTTTAAACTAATTACACCTACTCTAAGCCCCCTAATAAAATAACAAAGACCCCCAAAATAAAAAATTCCCTACCCTATTCTAAATTAAAAAAGTTACAAGCTCTTTTACCTTACCAGCCCTGAACAGGGCCCTTTGCGGGGCATGCCCCAAGGATTTCAGCTCTTTTGCCTGTAAAAAAAAACATACCATACCCCCCCCCAACATTACAACCCACCACCCACATACCCCTAATCTAACCCAAACCCCCCTTAAATAAACCTAACACTAAGCCCCTGAAGATCTTCCTACCTTGTCTTCACCATACCAGGTTCACCGATCCGTCCTGGCTCCAACATCTTCATCCAACCCAAGCGGGGGTTGGCGATCCATCATCCGGTGCTGAAGAGGTCCAGAAGAGGCTCCAAAGTCTTCCTCCTATCCGGCAAGAAGAGGACATCCGGACCGGCAAACATCTTCTCCAAGCGGCATCTTCAATCTTCTTCCATCCGGTGCGGAGCGGGTCCATCTTGAAGCAGGCGACGCGGATCCATCCTCTTCTTCCGTTGTCTCCCGACGAATGACGGTTCCTTTAAGGGACGTCATCCAAGATGGCGTCCCTCGAATTCCGATTGGCTGATAGGATTCTATCAGCCAATCGGAATTAAGGTAGGAATTTTCTGATTGGCTGATGGAATCAGCCAATCAGAATCAAGTTCAATCCGATTGGCTGATCCAATCAGCCAATCAGATTGAGCTCGCATTCTATTGGCTGATCGGAACAGCCAATAGAATGCGAGCTCAATCTGATTGGCTGATTGGATCAGCCAATCGGATTGAACTTGATTCTGATTGGCTGATTCCATCAGCCAATCAGAAAATTCCTACCTTAATTCCGATTGGCTGATAGAATCCTATCAGCCAATCGGAATTCGAGGGACGCCATCTTGGATGACGTCCCTTAAAGGAACCGTCATTCGTCGGGAGACAACGGAAGAAGAGGATGGATCCGCGTCGCCTGCTTCAAGATGGACCCGCTCCGCACCGGATGGAAGAAGATTGAAGATGCCGCTTGGAGAAGATGTTTGCCGGTCCGGATGTCCTCTTATTGCCGGATAGGAGGAAGACTTTGGAGCCTCTTCTGGACCTCTTCAGCACCGGATGATGGATCGCCAACCCCCGCTTGGGTTGGATGAAGATGTTGGAGCCAGGACGGATCGGTGAACCTGGTATGGTGAAGACAAGTTAGGAAGATCTTCAGGGGCTTAGTGTTAGGTTTATTTAAGGGGGGTTTGGGTTAGATTAGGGGTATGTGGGTGGTGGGTTGTAATGTTGGGGGGGGGGTATGGTATGTTTTTTTTTTACAGGCAAAAGAGCTGAAATCCTTGGGGCATGCCCCGCAAAGGGCCCTGTTCAGGGCTGGTAAGGTAAAAGAGCTTGTAACTTTTTAAATTTAGAATAGGGTAGGGAATTTTTTATTTTGGGGGTCTTTGTTATTTTATTAGGGGGCTTAGAGTAGGTGTAATTAGTTTAAAATTGTTGTAATATTTTTCTTATGTTTGTAAATATTTTATTATTTTTTGTAACTTAGTTCTTTTTTATTTTTTGTACTTTAGCTAGTTTATTTAATTGTATTTATTTGTAGGAATTGTGTTTAATTAATTTATTGATAGTGTAGTGTTAGGTTAATTGTAGGTAATTGTAGGTAGTTTATTTAATTAATTTATTGATAGGGTAGTGTTAGGTTTAATTATATCTTAGGTTAGGATTTATTTTACAGGTAAATTTGTTATTATTTTAACTAGGTAACTATTAAATAGTTATTAACTATTTAATAGCTATTGTACCTGGTTAAAATAATTAAAAAGTTGCCTGTAAAATAAATATTAATCCTAAAATAGCTATAATATAATTATAATTTATATTGTAGCTATATTAGGATTTATTTTACAGGTAAGTATTTAGCTTTAAATAGGAATAAGTTATTTAATAAGAGTTAATTTATTTCGTTAGATGTAAATTATATTTAACTTAGGGGGGTGTTAGTATTAGGGTTAGACTTAGCTTTAGGGGTTAATACATTTATTATAGTAGCGGTGAGGTCCGCTCGGCAGATTAGGAGTTAATAAGTGTAGGCAGGTGTCGGCGACGTTGAGGGGGGCAGATTAGGGGTTAATAAATATAATATAGGGGTCGGCGATGTTAGGGCAGCAGATTAGGGGTACATAGGGATAACGTAGGTTGCGGCGGTTTACGGAGCGGCAGATTAGGGGTTAAAAAAAATATGCAGGTGTCAGCGATAGCGGGGGCGGCAGATTAGGGGTTAATAAGTGTAAGGTTAGGGGTGTTTAGACTCGGGGTACATGTTAGAGTGTTAGGTGCAGACGTAGGAAGTGTTTCCCCATAGGAAACAATGGGGCTGCATTAGGAGCTGAACGCTGCTTTTTTGCAGGTGTTATGTTTTTTTTCAGCTCAAACAGCCCCATTGTTTCCTATGGGAGAATCGTGCACAAGCACGTTTTTGAGGCCGGCCGCGTCCGTAAGCAACTCTGGTATCGAGAGTTGCATTTGCGGTAAAAATGCTCTACGCTCCTTTTTTGGAGCCTAACGCAGCATTTGTTTAAACTCTCGATACCAGAGTTAAATTTATGGTGCGGCCAGAAAAAAGCCCGCGGAGCGTTAACAGCCCTTTTACCGCCAAACTCCAAATCTAGGCCATTGTGTTTCTAGAACATTATGTCATTGTACAGCATAAATGCATGAAAACTCAGTGATATTTCATACCTTACCAAAATAAATAAAGGGACAGTTTACCCTAAAATGTTCTACAATTAATTTATTCCCTAATGATTCATTTTACCTGCTGGAATGGAATAGTTCATTTACCTTTATGTCAGCAATTGAAATAGCTGAATTTACCTGCGGTATCCCTACCTATACTAAAAATTTCTAAAGTTAAAGGGACAGTCTACTCCAAAATTGTTATTGTTTAAAAAGATAGATAATCCCTTTATTACCCATTCCCCAGTTTTGCACAACCAACACGGTTATATTAATACACTTTTTACCTCTGTTATTATCTTGTATCTAAGCCTCTTTTGACATTGACTTGCATTTTAGCCAATTAGTGCAGTGTCATGCACAACTCCAGGGGAGTGAGCACAATGTTATTTATATGGCCCACATGGATAAGCAGTCTCCTGTTGCGAAAAGCTAATAAAAAAAGCATGTGATAAAAGGCTGTCTGTAGTGGCTTAGAAACGGGCAGAAATTTAGAGGTTTACATTTTATAAAGTGTATTAATATAACAATGTTGGTTGTGCAAAGCTGGGGAATGGATAGTAAAAGCGTTATCTATCTTTTTAAACAATAACAATTTTGGTTTTGACGGTCCCTTTAAATTTAGCCTATAAAAAGATGTATAAACATAGCCAGTGAGAAGAAATGACACTTCCAGTGAGAGGAAGTGAGAGTAGGCAAGATAAGTAATAAAATGTTCATTTACAATTGTTCTCTGTAAGAATTGGGATTTGGTAGACAAACAGAGAGATAAGCATTTGTGTATAGAGAAAGTGATAACATAAGGAGATCTGCAAGCGCAACACATTTTGGGCTAGATAACGAGTGGATCAGTATTTTGTGCTCCCGCTCGAGTGTTTTGAGTTCATATTACAAGTTGAAAGTAAGAAGTTTGAGTTTGCAATTAACTCAAGAGCGTAAATTATTGCAACCTGTTTTCCAGCGCAATCACGTTTGCGTGAGACGGTTTCACATAAAACATCCTGCTTGTTCATGAACAGCTTTGCTATAGGGTATATAAGGATGTTCTTATGCTGTTCACGTTAACTGTATTTCTTTTGTCATGTAGGTACAGGTCTTGACGTTGGAGGTTTAGGAGATCGAGAGAGATAGTGAGTTGTTGTTTGTTGTGAGTTAGAGTAGTGTGTTGTCAGTGTAGTGTGTTAGTGAGTAGTTGGTGGGTATTTGGGTTTTTTGTTCAGTGAGGTGTAGTGTAATTGGTAGTGTAGTTGTCCAGTGTACGTTTGTGGCTGTGTGAGTGTATGAGTAGTGCTGTATTTATCTTTTTTTCTTTTTCGTCTTATTTACACTTAGAGGAATAGTATACATATTAGATTAATTTACACACAAACACATGCACTAGATACATACATGTAGCATTAGCACTACATACACACACAGATACACACTTCATATACCCTTCCCTTATACACTTTTCAGTACACAACCCTACGTTTAATTTTGTCCAGTTGCTTGTTTTTTTTAAAGGCTTTTTATATTGATTTATTAGCTCATTCTTATTGTGTCATCCTGTTTTTTTAATTTTTTTTTTTTTTTAGATATTTTTATTGAGGTATAAAAACCAAAACGTTACAGGCGCAGTTACAATATAAGCATTTCAAGTTACAAATGACATACATGGTAATGTTTCATAATGTGAAAATGGTCAGCTAAATCAAACCATACACAAAGTAATATGTATATCTGGATCAAAACAGGTCTTGCCTCTTCTCAAAAACATTATTGAAACCTCAGTTTTTCTAATAAAATGTAAGACTGAATAGTAGATACCCCTTTAAACTAGAATAAAGTATATAATAAAAGTATATCCCCTACTGTAATAAAAGGGCCACTTATCGACCTTTGATATATCCTAACTCTGGAAGCGGAATGTAGGGGTAAAGATCTAGAAGGGCCTCTTTTGGACATAGAATATGATTTATGGTAAGGATAAGGTAAATATTTAACTAGATGGAGGAGGTATCTCAAGCAACAGAGCCAACTCATAGATCTTAGGCAATGAAGATTCCTAAATAACTAATTTGAGTACTGTTCTTTTAAGCTGGCTGCTTGTAGGTTATTGAAAGTGTAATTAGCTATATAAATACCGGGGGAAACTTCTGTAAGTAATTGCTGGAGTAAGGTATAACATTAACCAACAGGGTGTTGGCATATTTAAGCCAGAGAAGAATTAGTCTATGCCTAGCCTCAAATGTGTAATCTTCAGCACTTGAATACAACTATATGAGTATCAGAGAGTTATGTGTTTAACTAAAACTATCGTGGATAATATAGTTCTGTCATAGAGGTACAGGCCCTATACCCCACAACAGAAAACACAAATATATAAGGAGAATAGATTATGCAAATATTTTTCTACTCCTAGTGCTAGGCTACAATATATATATATATATATATATAGTTTTCATAAAATGGCTAGTATTAATAGGTCTAGGTTAGGTAACATGTCAAGACAAGTTATTCTTAGTACTATGTTGGAGCACAATGCCTATAAAGAACACATCCAAATTCCATAAAGATTGATAGCAAATATTAGCTACTATACCTTTGGCATCCAACTCATATACCGTTACAGAAAATAAAGCATGGTTAGAAGGTAACCTAAAAAAGAGCGCAGGGATTGCATGAGAACGGAGCAGCATAAGGGCTGGGCTCCTGGCTGGAAGGACAGGGGGGAAGGGGGAAGGGAGGGGGGAAGGAGTTAGGTTAGAAAATAGGGAAGTAGAAGATAAGAATGAGAGGAGGGACTGAAGAGCAAGAGATAGAAGAGGGGGGTTGGAAAAGGTACATATAGGGGGAACAACAGGAAGTGGCTTTAGTACTAACCTTTTTTGTTTCAGGAGCTGCGTGTACCTGTTGTAGAAGAAGTTGTTGAAGATGCTGTCCAGAAGCAGGAAGATTCCCAAGCGTTTCCTTACAGATGATGAGACCCTCTGGAAGACGAGAGCGATCCGGGCGCAGAAGAGATTGAAGCTCCTGGAAAAGAAGCAAGAAGAGAATCAGAAGAAGCAGGAGACGGTATTACAGCAGAAGGCAGCGGTAAACCCCCCAGAGAGAGCGAGAGGACAGGATGGTAATGTGAGTATGAGAGGCAGGGCAGTAGCAGAGGAAGGGGCCAATTCCGATGTGAGTATGGGGGAATTGGTTCTGTTTAGTGGGTCAGAGCGGTCCAGCAGTCCAGAGATCCCTTTAGGCCAAGGGGGCAGTCCGATTGCAGTGCGAGGGCGGGCAAGGGCTTACAAGGTGGGCGCAAGGCAGGGCGCAAGGCAGGACACTCAGCTGCGTAATGTGGGCCCAGATGGTGTGGGTTTCAGCAGCCGGGCGGGCAGTTGCGGGGGCGCGAGCGGGCGCATAGCGAGCGTGCATTGTTAGCAGATGGAGGCTCAAGTTCCAGACATAGGCGCGGCAGTCCCCTTCCTTCTTCCCCTTTCCCCCCTCTCTTCTCCTTCTTCTTCCGGTAGCAGGGCGTGCGTTGCGCGATGACGTCATCGCGGGGGGGGTGGGGGCTTACAGGCGCTGCACAGAGGAGAAAGGCAACAGGCGCATAGTAGCAGGGGGAGCTGGGAGCGGGCGGGGGACGCGTCTTAAAGAAAGTAAGCAAGGCACAGCAAGCGGAGTAGATAGGAAGGCAGACAGGGAAACAGGAAGGAAGGGAGCATCAGGGAATGCTAGCCCTGCAGGCCGGGGACTCGGCGGTCCAGGCTATCAATCAGAGGAGTCAGGGGAAGAGAGGGAGGGACAAAGCAGAAGTAGGGGGGGTTAAAGAAAGAAAAAAAAAAAAATATTGTGATGTATACAGAAGAGGGGCGAGGGACAGCAGGGCCACAAAAAGGGTCAGGTTAGAGGAGAATAGCGTAGAGCGCCCCATGATGATTAGGGATACAGAAGGCCATACATATGTGAGGGTGGAGGAGGAAAGGAGGGTTAAGGATACAGAGGGTGGGGGGCGCAGCAGTGGGAGGTCAGGTCACCGGTCTTTGAAACAGGATCAAAGAAAGGGGGGGGATGGCACTAATTCAAATATGACTATGCTACAGAAGAGGGACAAGGCGGGTAAAGCAATCAACGGAACAAGGGACAAAGAGGGCGAGGTGAGCACAGCAGCGCCGCAAGGAATGGTGGCGGAGGCAGACAAGGAGGGACAAGACGGACATCACACACAGCAGAAGAAACACGGTAAGCAAATGTTTTATAGGGATAGTAGTGAATCTTCGTTAGATAGTTCAACTGATGATGATTTTGAGGATGATAAGCGTAATGGGAGGGGGCATAGAAAAATCTTGAAAATTGTAAGAAAATTGTATGCTAAGCAAGAAAAAAATAAGGTGGTGAAGGAAGGGTACGAGGATGGGGACAGCAGTGATAATGCAGTAAATTTAGATGATGAAGTAGCAGCGACCAAGCTCTTACCCCTCCCCACACATTTGAAGGCGAAGGTTGTTAGGAAAGCACAGAGAGGACGGTATGTGGATGTATTTGAAATGACTAGGGAAGCTTTAGCAGTTAAATCTAATGAAGGTAGGGGGAGAAAGGCAAGGCAAACATTCCCAGAATGGGTGAAAGGGATGGTCATATATGCAGAATGTTTTCTAACGGCCAATCCAGATAAGATGAAAGGGGTGCTGAGATACATACATTTAATAGCGGAATGCTACACCACATACGGGGGTTTTGCATGGAAGGATTACGATAGGGAATTTAGGAAAGGAAATATACAATTGGGAGGTAAAGGTAGGAAGGATTTTGGGGTAAAAATACTGGATACGTGGACGAGGTTGATGAAGGTCCCTGAAGCACAAGGTGGGCCCATGGGGCAAGGGAAAACATTCAGAACAGAGGCAAAGGAATGCTGGGCGTTTAATGACAAGAGGTGTGACAGGGGGAATTCATGTAAATATAAGCACGCATGTAGGTTTTGTGGCGGAGCACACGCAGGAGTGGATTGTAGAAAGGGTAATGCCAATAGCAATAGCAAGTTTTCCTTTCGAGGGCACGGGGGCAACGGTAGCGGAGGAGGAATGGCGGGTAATGGCCAAAACGCCGCTGAGGGTAGATAGGATTATTGAGGAATTGGCAATGTACCCACTGAAAGAGGAAAGGATTTTGTTAACAAATGGTTTGCGTGAAGGTTTTGTAGTCCCAGTTAAAACAGAAGTTAAAGGGGCTATGCAGGCGAGAAATTTAAAATCTGCAGCAGAATTTCCAGGAGTACTAGCGGAAAAATTGAGGAAGGAGGTTAAATTGGGGAGAATGGCAGGGCCATTCAAGGAGAAGCCGTGTGCTGACTTAATTGTGTCCCCCCTGGGAGTAGTTCCCAAGAAAGAGAAGGGTAAATACAGGATGATACAGCACCTGTCCTACCCCAGGGGGAATTCAGTCAACGACGCAATTGACAAATTGGATTCTTCAGTGCAATATCAATCATTTGATAGTGCGGTAAGAATAGTGAAACGGCTTGGAAAAGGGGCATTGATGGCAAAGATAGATGTGGAATCTGCGTTTAGGTTATTGCCTTTGAACCCAGTTAGTTTTAATTTAATGGGTTGTAAGTTTGATGGTGATTATTACATAGATAAGTGTTTGCCCATGGGGTGTTCGGTTTCTTGTTCAGTTTTTGAAAAGTTTAGTTCATTTTTGCATTGGTTGTTTACAGAAAAAACAGGATGTGGGAGTATGTCTCACTACTTAGATGATTTTTTGGTGGTAGGCAGGAAAGAGACAGGGGAATGTAAAATCTGGAAGGAAGAGCTAGAGGCCATGTTCAAACAGTTGGGAGTGCCAGTAGCAGCGGAAAAGTCGGAGGGGCCGGGTACGAGGCTGGTTTTCCTGGGTATCATGATAGATTCCGCAAAGGGGCAATGCGAGCTCCCTGTGGATAAGATTGAGAAGGCGAGACATATGTTAAAAATGATGTTGAAAAGGAATAAGGTGACTCTTAGGGAAATGCAGAGATTGCTGGGGGTCTTAAATTTTGCGTGCCGGGTAATACCGGTGGGTAGATTATTTAAAAGAAGGTTGGAAATGGGGACAAAAGGGGCAAAGCTGCCCGAGCATATGGTGCGCGTCAATAAGGAAATGAAGGAAGACCTCAGAGTGTGGGAGGCATTTTTAGATTAATTTAATGGTATCAGGATATGGGAAGAGGCAAGGTCAGTGGAAGAATTGGAGTTGTTCACAGATGCAGCAGGCAGTGCGGGGTTTGGAGCGTATTTGCAAGGTAGATGGAGCGCGGGCGAATGGCCCGCAGATTGGAAAGAGAAAGGGTGGATAAAGAACATGACTTTGCTTGAATTGTTTCCCATTATAGTAGCGATAGAGCTGTGGGGCCATGTATTAGAGAACAAAAGAATCATCTGTTGGTCCGATAATAAGGCAGTAGTGGATGTAATGAATAATTTGTCGTCATCATCTAACCCGGTTATTAAGTATTTGAGATATTTTGTATTAAAGTGTCTTAAGCACAATATTTGTTTTAAAGCACAGCATATACCAGGGTACAGGAATATTGTAGCAGACGCACTGTCAAGGTTTAAATGGGAAATATTTAGGAAGGTGGCTCCAAGGGCGAGGAAGGAAGGTGAACCCTGCCCTGTTCTTCTTTGGCAGATTGGCAGCAAATAGACGGAATCAGGGAGATGGTAGAGAAGTCCGTGGTGCCAAAAACGTGGGCCGTATACAAGAAGTATTGGGAGCGGTGGTGCGAATTTAACAAGATTATAGGTCGCGAGGAAGAAACGTTTTTTCTAGAATGGCTATGGGTATTGAAGCAAGGGGGGGTGAAGAAAGGGCAGTTGGGCACAGTACTGGCGGGGGTGTCGTATTTTTCACAGTTATATGGGAGAAAGGATATAACAAAGAGATTTGTTGTAAGGAAAGTATTCAAGGGGTGGAGCGTAGGAGAGAAGAAGCAAGGCGATAGAAGGGCGCCGATAACGGAGGATAGATTGGCGGAAATGTTAGCAGTACTCAGCAAAGTATGTTTCAATGACGATGAGGCATTGGTATTCAGGGTAGCTTTCTCTTTGGCGTTCCATGGGGCATTGCGCATAGGGGAATTGCTGGCGAGGAATAGGAAAGACGTGGGCGGTGGTATAAGGCGAGAAGATGTGAAATGGGGTGTGCGAGCAGTGCTAGTTTTAATTCGGAAATCAAAAACAGATACGGAAGGAAAAGGGGTATGGGTGTCAATGGGGAGGACAGGTGGCGCGACTTGCCCGGTGGCAGCAGTAAGGGATTATGAGTTAACAGCAAGGGCAGAGGGCCCGCAATTCGTTAGGCATAGGGACGGATCCGGCGTCACGGGTTTTCAGTTTAGGAAGGTATTGGAAAGAACGGTAGAAAGACTGGGTTGGTCAGATGCATACTATGCGCTGCACTCATTCAGAATAGGGGCAGCAACCAGCGCAGCATCTAGAGGATGTTCAATCGAGCAGATTAAAAAGAAATGGGAAGGTGGAAATCAGCAGCATACAAGTCCTACATCAGGCCAAAAGGGGGGTTTGATTGCGATTAGGAATGCAAAGTCATGGCCAGTGATGTGCCAACCGAAATGAATTTAATTCTCCAATTTTTCTTTGTTATTTGTTACAGGAAGAGCACTAGGGATATGGGTGGTAGGGCATTCATACGTGTACTGGGCGCAAGTTAGGGCTGCAACATTGGCAAAAGGGACACATTTGGGATTTAGATACACCGAAGCCAGTGATAGGTGGATAGGAAAGAGAGGAATGAGGTGGGAAGAGTTGGTAAGCACCATACAGCAGGCAAGGCAGAGATAGGGGCGCCCGGACGTAATGATAATACATTTAGGAGGGAATGATATTGGAGCATACCCTCTGAGGGAACTGGAAGAAAGTATAAAAAGCGTAATAGGGTGGTTGGCGATAACATGGCAAGGAGTAAAGATAGTATGGTCAAACATAATATCAAGGTTGGTTTGGAGGAACACTGACACGCAGAGAGCGGGCTACAGAGCAAGGAGGAAGATTAATTTGGTAGCGGCAAAAGCAGTCAGGGGGATAGGTGGATCGGTGCTGGAGCACCCATTGTTGGCGGCAAAAAGGGAAGAGATATTCAGGCACGACGGAGTTCACCTGAACGAGGCCAGTAATGACCAGTTTTTGGAGGATATCAGGAGAATGTTGGAGGAAATGATCAAGGTAAGGAAAGGTCACGGGAAAGGTTAAATGGTGTTTGGCAGAAAGAGTATTTCTTTGGTGGCGGTGAAATCGGGATCTGGCACGTAGGCAGGGCTTGCGAGGGGCAGAGGGGATCCTGTAGCATACCCAGTCTAAGTCGTGATTCGGTGATCTAGCTAATGGCTGGTATATGCTGCAGGTTCGCTCCTCCCCTTCTGCTCTGCCACAGGGGGGGTTTGTGGTCCCCCCCCTGACACGTGGGATCCAAGTTCAGGTTATGCAAATGCTGACGCATTTTTGAGTGTTATGTTGATTAAGGGTATGTTATTACCCAGGGTATGTTATTACCCAGGGTATGTTATTACCCAGTGAGAAATTTTTGAATTTAAATTAAATTATTAAATGTGACCTTTCCATATTTAGCCAAACTCCTGTGTTGCGTCATTATTTCAGGTTGCCAGAATGGCAGAAGTGGTAATAGATGGTGGTGTTCAAAAGTGGGTAATTTGGGTGTAAAGTATATGGAAGCTAAATGGAGCCTCTAAGACCTTAAAAAGAGCGCAGGGATTGCATGAGAACGGAGCGGCATAAGGGCTGGGCTCCTGGCTGGAAGGACAGGGGGGAAGGGGGAAGGGGGGGGGAAGGAGTTAGGTTAGAAAATAGGGAAGTAGAAGATAAGAATGAGAGGAGGGACTGAAGAGCAAGAGATAGAAGAGGGGGGTTGGAAAAGGTACATATAGGGGGAACAACAGGAAGTGGCTTTAGTACTAACCTTTTTTGTTTCCCTCCCACCCTCCCTAGATGCAAGAGAGCAGTAAAGACAACTACACGGAGAGGTCACAACCGGAGATATCGAGAGAAATTGGCATGGTTAGGGGCACGATGTCAGCTACTTAGTTGGATCGCAGTAAGACCGCCCGTGCCCCCTAATAAGGGGATCGAGAGAGCTGCAGCTGGAAGCTAGCGGGTGACTCGAGCGGTCTAAGCTAGCCGAAAGCGTTAAGATAAGCAAGCAGCCATATAAGAGAAAGGTTGTTAAGTTGTTGCGGTGAAATCGGGATCTGGCACGTAGGCAGGGCTTGCGAGGGGCGGAGGGGATCCTGTAGCATACCCAGTCTAAGTTGTGATTCGGTGGTCTAGCTAATGGCTGGTATATGCTGCAGGTTCGCTCCTCCCCTTCTGCTCTGCCACAGGGGGGGTTTGTGGTCCCCCCCCCCTGACACGTGGGATCCAAGTTCAGGTTATGCAAATGCTGACGCATTTTTGAGTGTTATGTTGATTAAGGGTATGTTATTACCCAGGGTATGTTATTACCCAGGGTATGTTATTACCCAGGGTATGTTATTACCCAGTGAGAAATTTTTGAATTTAAATTAAATTATTAAATGTGACCTTTCCATATTTAGCCAAACTCCTGTGTTGCTTCATTATTTCAGGTTGCCAGAATGGCAGAAGTGGTAATAGATGGTGGTGTTCAAAAGTGGGTCATTTGGGTGTAAAGTATATGGAAGCTAAATGGAGCCTCTAAGACCTTATATATAACTTAACTTAAACTAATGACAAAGGTAGTAACAGAACAGTATACAAAATAATATCTCTAAAGGAAATTATCTGTATATTATGTATAAAGACAGCCATTTGGATCTACATGCAATTCAGATTAGCATAGGTATGATGGTTGCAATGTTCAAGCTGGTATTGGTTATGCTTAGTTAGATAGTTGTACATAACACTTAGGTATAAAATGGTGTTAATGGAAAGTACCTATTAGATAATTTACTAAGTAGTGTACATTTGATTAAAATGCATTGGATCTCAAAATCGTCTTAGAGCGGGGCATTGAGAGTAGAACTGATTACTGTGGTACTATGCAAACTGAGACAGTGTCAAGTGTAGAGGGGTTTAGTCATTTATAATATAAATATTTAGTTGGTACAGTTTCATCATCCATAAGGTAGCATAGGAGATAAGATGTTTAGACAGCCTCACTTCTAGCCTACTCCCGTTCGTCAGTGTGCAAGCCAATGAGTGTGAGTGTTCTGCTCGAAGGGGCTCTCTGTGTCTCCTCCAGCATGCATAGAGCAAGACTCGATATAGCATCACTTCAGCTGTCTCTGCATCTTCCGATGGCTTAGATTCGGAAGCGGCATAGACGAGTCATTTCGGAGTCGGCAAACATCCTGAAGTTGAGCAAGACATCGCACTGCTGAACCCCTCCAGGTAAGTCGGCAAGGGAATGATCCATCAGCTCTGGCCCCATAATTAACTCACTCGCTGTTGTAATAGTAGCCTCTATAAGATCATCCCTCTGCTCACGTAGAGAGAGAGAGAGGGAGCATAAGTCTCACTCCTGGGGTTCTGCCACATTCCCCACAGTGCTAATAGTACAAAACAAAGGGAGATCTTCTGAATTATAGTAGTTTATTGTGGTGACTGTTGTGTCAGCCGCTTCCAGAGTTAGGCATGGCAGGGAGCTGTGACGCCACATTGGTCTATCTCCAGTTACTGTCTCTGGTGTAGTGATATCAGAATTCTTATCCCTAAGATCAGTATTGTTTAGTGTGCAATCTATCCTTTGTAACATTGATTCCTCAAACTCTAATAAGAGGGCATGTAACATTGAACGTATTTCCTTCACATACCGCAACGGTAGTCAGCTCCGCACCCCTTCCCACTGTTTGTTTGTCTGTGTTTGTATCTTACCCTTTACCCTTTTTCCATACTCTATAAACACATTTATAGTTTGGACACTCCTTTGTTTCATTTCTTTATTTTTACCCGCTTTCATTTGTTCACTAAGATTTGTTTTTTCTTGTTTAGCATGGATGGGAGGAGAGCCAGGGCAGAGAGGAGAGGCCAGGGAGGAGGGTGATAGAGAATAGGAGTAGGAAGGAGGATGGGGGGAGACAGAAGAGGATAGAGGACATGAGCAGGAGACGAGAGAGGACATGAGCAGGAGACAGGAGAGGAGAGAGGACAGTGACAGGAGACAGGAGAGGAGAGAGCCCAGGGATAGCAAAACGTCAGGGAGAGGAGAGGCGTCAGGGACAGAGGAGAGGACAGGGATAGTAGGGGGCAAGGGAAAGGCAGCAGGAAAGGCAGAGCAGAGTGGTCAGGAAGAGGGGCTCAATCTGCTTGGTTGAGGATGCCGAAGTGGCTGGACCCAGTAGGCCAGGGTCAGAGCAGTAGGCCAGCCAGCCAGTCATGAGCACGAGCCAGAGTGAAGGAGGAGAGGTACTTCATGGAGGAGAAGACTCTGATCAGGGTTTATGTGCAGAGGATTAGGAGGATGGAGGCCACAACAGTGAGCCACCCAGCCAAGCAGGAGATCGTGGATGCCGTCAATGCAGTGGGGAATCACAGAACTGGCTAATTGTATATGTCTAGGCAGTTTTATTATATATTTTACTGATAAATTAAAATGTGCTGGTTATAAAACAAAACATACAGTGGAATTTTAAAACACATTTGCGTAATGCGTAACGTCATTTGTGAGCTGCTAAACCATGGGTGAAAGGCAAATTAGTCTTCACAATTGCCAAATGTAATGTTTGTAAAACAAAGGTTCGAAAGCACTTCTGGTTAAACATTAATGAAATATCATATTAATGTTGCAACAATGGGCTGATGCTCTGTTTGTAAAATAAGATTGGGTTTTACATTCAATTGCGTAATAATGCTGTGATTGTGTATTTGACATAAAACCTGACTTGCGATGACTAAAAACTGTTAAATGATTGTGGTTTGTGATTTCTCATTACTAACACACATTCAAGGTGTATTACAACTATATAAAAGATTTGACATGAACATTTTGAGCAAAACATGAAAATTCAACAATTTCTACATAGCTTAAAAGGACATTGCACAGTAGATTTTTCTTGGCATAAATGTTTTGTAGATGATCTATTTATATAGCTTATCTGGGAGTGTTTTTGTAACAATGTATAGGTTTGTTTATTTTAATTTTATATTGTGCTGATTTGCAGACTCCTAACCAAGCGATGAAGTGGTGAAACGCGTTGACTTGGAGAACCTTAAACTGAACAGCTGGGAAATCTACCCTAATTCTAGAGGGTGAGAGGATAAGAAAACTTGTCTTGCGACGGCCGTTGTTACTTTGTATCCAATATCTACAAACTCTCGGCAGTCAGGTGACGTCACAGACGTCGGATACACAGACGCCGATTGAGCAACATTGTTTGTTACCTAACAGAGGGACATCAAAACTCTGAAGAGTCTGACAGTGGAATCCAGGCATTATAGATGTACCATCTTTCGTTAGCAGTGTGGAGCAGAATTTATAAAGGAGGTCTGTACAAAGGAGCTTAGAACCATAAGACTGGTAAGATTGTTCCAATAACACAGGCGGTAACAGCTTTCTATACACCTCCAAAACGCTGACACGCTATACCTGGGATATATACCATCTATATTGTTTAAACAGACAAATAAGCCTTAACTCCTTATGTTCCTAGGGGGCCTCGGAAAAATCAAGGAATAAATAGAACTGCCATGCTTATACAAAAATACTTCCAGCAACGAATAGAACTGTTACTTATACAGGAATTATTAACCTGTGACTAAAGGCATCTTGAAGAATTTAACTATTTAGGGATAAGTGTGTGGTGCATATTAGAGTTTGAATTTGTTCAGAAGCAAGACTTTTACCTTTACATTTTATATTTTATTTATATTTTTATGGTCTACTAAAAATTAAATGTTTTTTCGCTGTTTTTAATGTGCAAGCTCAAAAAGAATATGTTAAATATGAGTATCTAGGTGAGAGTTGATGATAGAAAGTTAAATTGAATTTTGTGCACATATAATCATACTCATACAGTTGAAGCTTTGATAAATATTTTAAGGGAGACGTCCCTATATATTTTCGTGATAAGTTGATTATTTCTAAGGCAATACATCTTTTTCATTGTTAAAGGACCAGTCAACACATTAGATTTGCATAATCAACAAATGCAAGATAACAAGACGATGCAATATCACTTAGTCTGAACTTCAAATGAGTAGTAGATTTTTTAATAACAAATTTCAGTTATGTATATTTCCACTCCCCTTGTACCATGTGATATCAATCAGCCAATCACAAATGCATATACGTATAGTCTGTGAATTCTTGCACATGCTCAGTAGGATCTGGTGACTCAAAAATTGTAAATATAAAAGACTGTGCACATTTTTTTTAATGGAAGTAAATTGGAAAAATGTTTAAAATTACATGCTGTATCTGAATCATGAAAATTTAATTTAACCCGAGTGTCCCTTAAATTACAAATATTTGTATCATATATGCTCCTCTAGAAGTAACCCTTTGGAGTCAATAAATTGTTTTTTATATACATATGGTATCATCCTCCTGGTATCTTTGCTTCTTTTAGCGCTTTATTCCTACCAACCATTTTTTATTGCAGACTCCTAACCAAGCCCCAAAGTATCAGACGTAGACTCCTGCCTGCTCCTGTTTGTGTAATGGGTCTTTTTATATGCAGTGGGGGAGATGTCTGCGCTTCCTGCTTTCTCAGCCCCTTTCAGCGGGTGTCCCAGGCTAACCTCATCAACAGTGCTAAACTGGGAACTTCTAAGTAAGATTTTAAAAAGTTTTATACTGGATTGTTAGAATAGTATCTGTGCATATTCTTTTTTATAGTGGTGTCTGTTACATGCAGTTATATTAAAATTGGCGTATACTGTCTCTTTAAAGAAAATGTACAAACATTTATTTATAATTCATTTTTTACTCATATCAATTTTCCCCCCACCTAGACAGATTTTTCATCAGAGTCCAGGGCCAGCACAAAGACCGCTGCTCCATAACCCTGTCCGCCTGCTCTGAGCAGGCGGACAGACATCACCAGAATTCAACCCGATCGAGTACGATCGGGTTGATTGACACCTCCCTGCTGGCGGCCGATTGGCCGCGAGTCTGCAGGGGGCGGCGTTGCACCAGCAGCTCTTATGAGCTGCTGGTGCAATGCTGAATACGGAGAGCGTATTGCTCTCCGCATTCAGCGAGGTCTTGTGGACCTGATCCGCACTGTCGGATCAGGTCCGCAAGACCTTTGTTAAATAGAGGCCATTGTGTCAAATGGGCCTCACCATCGCTCCTCTCACCGGATGAACACCCTGCATCCTCGACTAAATATTCTGGGCTCTCTGATAGGGAGGAGAACCCCCCTGCTCAACAATCACCCTCCACTCCTGCTGCTCCTAGAGAAGCTCCTCAACACATCCATTCCCAGAGGTTAGTGACATCATGTCACCACCTGCCGGTTTTAAACGAAGATGATCAACAAGCTACAACTCCTCAGGGATGAAGTGAGAGAAGATCACTCAGAGAATCATGGAGCTAATGGCACAGCAGGCAGCAAAATCCTCCCACGTTCTTTATAGCCCTTCTGTAGCCCCTGTATCACCACCTCTGCCTCCTCCATCTCCCCCTCCACCATCTCCTCCCCATCTGGCTCCTGCATCCCCTACCCCTGAGAGTCCTCCTCCTCTTCCACGACCTCAACCACCATCTATAAGGAGTACATTACAGAGGAGGTTTCAGCCCCTATAGACTTTTACTGCCGTGGGAAGAGGAAGTCATTGTTTTACCTTTTTATATCTAGTTTTTTTTAATTCTTTTTGCATGTGATGATGTGCTATGCTTTTTATGTGTAGTGTGATAGGAGCGCCTAAAGGTGGATTCCTGCTGCTAAAAAAGTTCTTCCCTCAAAGAGAACTAAATTGTGGATAAGAGAAAAAAATGGGGTTTATTTAGCAGCGCTAAAAAAAAGCTTGGAAATGATGATGCCAATCTAACTAATGTACAATCTTGTTTATTTAAAAATTCTTATAACACATAAAAACAACAGCAAATGCTATTCCTAATTAACCCTTTAAGGACACAGCTTTCAGTTTGCTCAATTGTTTTATGACGGAAAAATTCCGTCATATGTCCTTAAGAGGTTAATAAAGGGACGTCTCCCTTATACAACACTTATAAAAACAGACTAGAACCATATATTGATAAACCCTAGAATTCCAGGTATAAAGGAATTAATTCTATAGATAACATATGGTAAGCAACGAATTGGTGAATTGAATATTTAAAAGGCACAAATGTATCAATCTTAATATATTAAAAGCAAATAGATTCAGCGCTAATGTTCAAATTTATTCAACTGTAATTAGAAGGTGAGCGTAACGGCTTTGATACAACTGTGATTAGAAATTTAGCGTAACAGCTTTGCAGTTCTTTGGTAACAAATACCGTTATAAAGTTACACAGTTACTCTCCTTGGACATATAATTGGCTCAGGTGTGCTGGATAGTTAAAAGGCAAAAAACAGCCGTTATTCTGATTTTAGTGCCAAAACAATCGTGGTTAATGGAAATGGTTAATTTAGCATATGAATACCTTGATGTCTTTAAAGTTCAGTTTGCGTGATTTAAAAACAGCAGCGCAAATTAGTGTAGAGGTACCTTAATCTGTCCTGGTTGCAACCGCTGATATTCTTCACTGTGAGGGATTCACAGACTGTTAGATCCTGGTGCTTCTGATAAGTCACCTGACCTTCTCTTTGATTCAGAGGTCAGGGGTGATGATCCGTTCTGGTGATGTAGTTATCCTTTTTTTGTTTTCCTTTCTTCTTATAGCCCAAATATTACTTTCATCTTGGTTCCCTCAGACTGCTTGAGGTTTGAAGAAATCTTTGGTCAGTGTTTAGCAGTAACACCGTGTTCCCTGAAGTTACCAAAGGTAGATTTTAACTTGCAGGGTCAGGAGAAAAGTTTAAAGTTGCAGGGTCACACAGCTTTGTGACAGTGGTAAATGAAGTTTAGTATAGTGTAGCAGGTCCCATTCAACGTGTTTCACCCTTCTGGGATTTATCAAGAATGCTTATCCTGCTAGCTTCTGGCTTTTTAAAGGTATGAATGTGTTTTAATTGGTTCCTTCATTTCCTTTTGATTTCTATCAACACCTGTGTGGCTTCCAATGTAAAGGTGGACTTTATTTAAGTTGGTAATGATTGTTTCTGTGTTGTTATTTAATTACTTCATACACAAGGAAGAGAACTTATCATTTCTGCTTTATTAGCATTCACACAATTCAACTTATATATTTCAATTCTAAAGTGCCTTTATTAAATAATATACATTTAGATCGTGCGAACTTAAAATTACCTAAACTAAAACAAAAATATAAGAATCAGAATCATCATTCCCATATCTAGAATTATTGTTAGTGGGTAAAAAATTAATGATATATACATATTCCTTTTCAACAAAGGATAGTAAGTTCAACAATTTATAAATTTAAAAATGGGCGTACAATTAAATCTGAAATTTTCAATCCCATAGCTAGAATTATTGCTTATAGGTAAAAATATGGCTTATTCATAATTACAAAATTAATCAAACTAAATCTGAGATGCTAGGGGTGGCCATCGACCCCTTAATGGAGGGTTTAATCACAAAAATCTGCCCATTTAAATGGAATAAAGATTCACTAAAATACTTAGGGATTTACCTAACCGATAACCCCGACTTATTGCACAAGCTGAATTACTCAAATATCAGAAATGACATAGTTCGAGACCTTTCCTCCTGGACCAGGAAACGCTTGTCGTGGCTAGGGAGAATAAACACGATCAAAATGAATATCTTCCCAAGATTGCTTTATATCATGCAGACCCTCCCTGTCCAACTCCCTAGCACATACATTCCACAAATGCAACAGTTATTTAGCTCGTTCATTTGGAACAGACGTCCCCCCAGGATAAATAAAATCACAATGTCCTGTCCCACTTCCCAAGGAGGCTTAGGCGTCCCGAATATAGATTCATATCATAGGTCCATATTTCTCCAAAGGATTCTTGATTGGAGGATCCATAGGGAACACAAACGATGGGTTTCACTAGAAGAAGCACTCAGCCCTGGCCTTAACCTCCCCTCTATATGTTGGAACCCAGACTTCCAGGCACTCTATAGACGAATTGATAATCCTATTACTCAAGAAACTCTGAGAACCTGGGACTCTTCCAATAGGCTGAACCCATATATCTCTTCATGCCCAGGCCCCTTGACTTCGCTTCTCCATAATAATGAGTTCTCATTGCTAACTTTAGTTACTGGCATAGGAACTCAATACAAAGATGCAGACATCCAACTCCTAACCCTAAACACCAACGACCAGATAAAATCCCAAAAACAACTCATAGAAACAGGTCACAATTGGGCCAGCAATTGGTTCACATATAGGAAGGTACATCACTACATCACAACCCACCAACAACATCTAAACATGTTAAGACCTCTGACCAACATAGAGAAACTATACATGTCAACCCCACCGGTTAAACATAGCCTTTCATATATCAACAACATCATTACCCAACTGCCACCTGGTAACCTACCACGCTCTATAGAGATGTGGGAAAGGGAATTAGGAGTCACCATCACACCTCAAACAGCGACAAATATCTTTCTTAATACTAAATCGGCTTCCATGTCTGCGTCTATTAAAGAACTCAATTACAAACTATTACATGGATGGTACTTGACTCCCAGAAGACTTCATAAGCTCTTTCCACACACCAATAATCGCTGCTGGAGATGCGGACATGTAGGCAGTGGCATTAGTCATATGTGGTGGTGGTGCTCTCAGATAAATTCGTTATGGCGAATAATAATCATAGAAATAGAACACATCTTTCAAATAAGTATCCCATTAGACCCCCTTATCTGGTTATTAAATAAATAATTTAAGCTGCCTCAACCTCATTTCAAACCTCTGTTGAAAATTATGACAAATAGCTTGAAAGTCCTGATAGCACAAAACTGGAGATCACCAGAGATCCCCTCGCAAGCCATGTGGCGTAATAAGGTCACAGACTTGATTGACCTGGAAGAGTACGGCTTCCTTGTGAATGACAAAAGAGAACAATTTATAGAACTACAAATAACATGGGCAAACTATACCAAATCTATTGAACCCCCACCTAACCCATTCAACATTGAATAAAGGTCAATTGGCCAGCTATAACGACAGACTCTATTTAAGCATAAGTATGGCATTTGAACAATATCCATAAGTAGACTTTAATACATGAAGAGATAAGCATAGAGATATCTTCATTTTTGTTTTTGTCAGTTTAATATTGTTTTAAGGAAAAGTGAAAACAAGAGTCTAAGATACATGACAATTACTTGATATTCTCCTATGTAAGATTGATTCCTTGACTGTTATTATGGCATTTTTCCTTGTTTATATTGTCAATCTTTTTGTATCATTGATTCTTAATAAAACTTCTTTGGAAAAAAAAAAAAATATGGCTTATTAAATTAATGATATATACATATTCCTTTTCAACAAAGGATAGTAAGTTCAACAATTTATAAATTTAAAAATGGGCGTACAATTAAATCTGAAATTTTCAATCCCATAACTAGAATTATTGCTGATAGGTAAAAATATGGCTTATTCAATTAATTTATTAATTTTAGGGGGATAAAAATTCCTTTTTAATTACTAGAAAAATGAATTTATATAGGGCTTGTACTATCTTTGCCCAAGGTAAATTAATTTTTTTTTTTTATTATTATTGCTTGCTTAATGTATGTGAGTATTTTCTATATAAGTAGCTGATTTAACCCGGAAAGCGTTAGCATATTATAAGAGATTTTTATAAGAAGGGGGAAATGTCTATCTCAGAGTTCAAGCCTCCAGGTTGGAGGGTATTCATTAGGTATATAATTTCAGCTTCTGCCTTTAGTAATTTATTTTCCCAGTTTCCTCCTCTCCAGTCGGGGTGTACTTTTTTGATTCCCCAATATTTAAAATTTTTAAGGTTGTTGTTGTGTACTTCCCTAAAGTGGCGATAGATATAAGGGTCAAGATTGCCCCTATCTATGCAAGAGAGGTGCTCCCTTATCCTTTCACGGAGCATTCTGTTTGTTTCTCCTATGTAATTTTTTTTACATGAACATTGAATGGCGTAAATAACGCCCTTATCTTGACATCTAATTGTGTCTTTTATTTTGAAAGTAAAGTTTCCACTATTTGATTTTAAAATCTTTTGTTTACTACTAAATTTACAGGCCCGACATCTAAAACAGGGGAAAAAAACATTTAAAGGATTTCCGTCTAGGCACCTTTGAGTGTCTTTCTTCTTTATGCTTTTCAATTGACTGGGGGCTAGTAGGCTCTTCAAATTCTGTGCTTTCCTATTATTATTTTTGGGTTTTCCCCCACTTTTCCCCCTATGATGGGATCAGTTTGTACTAAGTGCCAATGTCTTTTTAGAACTCTTTGGATGTTTAGGTTGTCATGACTGAACTCAGTTATAAAGGGCACATTAATTTCATCACAATTTTCTTTGATATCTTTTGTTTTATATTCTAAGAGGTCCCTCCTTACTTTCTTATCTACTTCTTGATTAGCTTTGTTGATTACCTCTGGACTATATTCTCTTGCTAAGAATTTCCTTTCTAAGATCTTTATTTGATACTGATAATCTGTCATTCTTGAGCAATTCCGTTTAATTCTTAAATATTGCCCTTTAGGGACATTGTCTTTCCACTTTTTCATGTGGCAGCTGTTATAATGGATTAGATTATTGGCATCCACCTTTTTAAAATGTGTTTTAGTTATTAATTGGTTTTCTACAATTTCGATATCTAAGTCCAAGAAGGTGATTTGGCTTTTGCTATAGTTACTGGTAAAGGATAGTCCCATTTCATTTTTATTCATATCTGTCAGAATAGTGTTTAGATCAGTTTCACAACCCCCCCCATATAAAGAACAGGTCATCTATGTATCTGCTATAGAGCACATTAGTTAGATTGGCATCATCATTTCCAAGCTTTTTTTAGCGCTGCTAAATAAACCCTATGATGTGCTATGCTTACATCTGTGGAGCATACTTTGCATTCAATAGGTTTCCATGGTGGTAGATTGTTTGCAGAGTATGTTCTGCAAGTGTGATCCTACCACATCATCACATGCATCACAACAAGGGCTTCCTTTTTGTTCCAAATTTTCATATGATGTGGTATGGTTACACCTGTAGAGCATACTTGGAATTCAATAGGCTTCTATGGTAGCGGGACCATGGAGGCAGATTGTTTGAAGAGTATGTTCTACAAGTTAGCTCTGCAGAATCTGTTGGTGTTATACAAATAACCGATATCAATAATACAAGTATGATTCTACCATATCATCACATGCAACCCGTTATTTTTAGTTTTTTTGTGATGTGATGAGCAGTCTCTTGTTCTCCTTATATAATAAAAAGAACATTCAACTCATGCATTATACTATATCATTAGGCTTCTAAAAAAAATAGGATAAACTCAATTAAATGTTAAAATGTATTATTTATACATATCTTACAGTTAAAGTGAAAGTAAAGTTTACCATTTTGGAATACAGCTTTAGTTTAATTGACTATAAACAAGTTCAGTCGCTAGCGTTTTATTTTTTTTTATTTTTTAAGTTTTTGGGAATATTTATATAAATGCGATCTTACTCTGCAGTATCTTCCTCCGCCCACTCCTTTTCTTCCGGCTTCAACAAACAAAACTGTCCACAGCACCAATGAAGTAAAAATAATCTTCTTTATTAAATGTTTAAAAGCATACAAGACAGGTATGCGACGTTTCGAGACCGCAGTCTCTTAATCATGCATACACAGTAATGCACCTGTCTCTTAATTTAAAGGCAGTGTCAACCAATCACATTCAGGATCCAAAGTAACACACCTTGTGCTTGGATTAACCTTTTCATCTCTTGTTTATACATATATATACAATTGTGATTTAAGTATGTAGATTCTGCCATCCATAGATAGAGACACAAATAAAAACAATATATTTACACAAAGAACAGGTAAATTACAATACACAGGTAAAAAGCAGATGTACACTTGCAGAAATATAATTACATCTCGATTTTGCAACTCTTTTAATTTAAAGCCTTTAAACAAAACACTGTTATTACTTTTTACAATGTATAAACTCTTTATTTTAATACTACAGAGAACGAGATATAAAAATTATCCTGCATAAACTATTAATAGATTTATAACCCTAAACCTTAGGAATATACTCATGATAGAACAATCAAGAGTATAAGTAGAGGGAAACTCAGACTTAAAATAAGAAGATTTTTAACATAAGAAGATTTTTAACATCATATTGCCAGAAAAGGATTTAAAAGTGAGTTTGCTCAGAGGAAGGCCGACAGATCCCATTCTCTATTTAACCCCTTAGGGTACATAGAATCCAACCTGTGGATCCAAAATGCCTCTCTTTGTTTCAGAAACATTTCTCTGTCACCTCCTCCTCTGAGCACTCCCACTTGATCTATGATTTGCCAACGTAGTTGGCTAATTTGATGGCCAAATTCCACAAAGTGGCAAGCTACTGGAGCCTTATCATCTTTCTTTCTAATATTTGACTTGTGTTGATTGAGTCTATTTCTCATGGTTTGGGTCGTTTCACCTACATAGATACGGGCACATGGGCATTTAATTATATATACCACATATGTGGATTCGCATGTGTAATGTGATTTCAACTTAAATTTATGACCATTAGGGTGTACAAATTCCTTGCCCTTGATAACAGAATTACAATTACCACACCCTAAACATGGATAACAACCTACATTCCTCTCAGTAATATATCTTTCTTTATTTGGTCGTTTAGATCCTAAGTCAGATTTTACTAGAAAGTCTCCAAGATTTTTAACTCGCTTGTGGGCCATAATGGGTTTGTTCTGCAATACTTTTATTTCTTTATTACAATCCTGGATGATATGCCAGTGCCTTCTTATAATCTTAGATATCTTATTACTGTGCTCATTGTGTTGGGATATGAAGATTAATTTATCATCTTTAGCTTGTCTTGCTTTATCTCTATCCCTTACTCTATGTACATTTTGTATCTCTTGATTAATAAGCACTGCAGGATACCCTCTATCTAGAAACTTTTTGCCCATTTCCTTAAACCTAATTTTTTTGATTTCTTGCTCACTGACAATTCTGTCCACCCTAATAAGTTGACTCCTAGGTAATGAGTCCTTTAACCTGTTGTTATGAAAACTATCATACCTTAAAAGGGTATTGCGATCTGTTTCTTTGCAATGTATATCAACTTTCAATTCAGTACCCTTTTTGTATATCTCAGTGTCTAGAAACACCATCCTTTCTTCACTTAAATTTAAAGTGAACTCTAGGCCTACTACTTCATGATTGATCTCATCCACAAAGCGGACCAGGGAGTCCCTGCTGCCCCACCATATGCCAAAGATGTCATCTATGAATCTCCACCAGGTGGCGCCATACTTCTGAAAGAGCTGGTTGCTATAGACAAATTGTTGTTCAAAAAAATTCATATAAAGGTTGGCATATGATGGGGCAGCATTAGACCCCATGGCCGTTCCCTTCTTTTGTATATACCAAGAGTCCCTGAAAATAAAATAATTGTAGAATAACACCACTCTCAGTAATTCCTCAAAAAAAACAATTTGTTGCAAATTATATTCCCCTGATGTTATTAGCATTTGTCTTATTATACCGATGCCACTCTCGTGCTTTATTGAGGTGTATAAACTCTTTACATCTAGTGTGTAAATTATGCATTTAGAGCAGTCTAATTCTAATGTGGATAATTTACTGATACAATCACTTGTATCCTTAATGTATGAGGACATTTTTTCTACATACGGTTGCAGCAATTTATCCAAAAAAAACAGCAATATTAGAGAATACAGATTCAACATTGGAAACTATGGGACGCCCCGGAGGTCTTTGCATATTTTTATGTACTTTAGGTACAGTATAAAAAATGGGGGTTCTTGGATGTTCTCTATATAAATATTCTCCCATTGTTTTATCTATGATACCTGCTCTAATGGCATTGGTTATAATACATTTGATTTCTTTCTGGATCTTAAAAATAGGGTTGGTGTCTAATTTCTGATAGGTGTCAGTATCTTGTAGCTGTGTCAGAATCTCATTTATGTAATACTCTTTATCTAGGACTATGGTGGCTCCGCCCTTGTCCGCTCTTTTAATTATGATTTCATTATCTTTTTGTTTAATAGTTTTAATGGTCTCTCGTTCAACCTTAGATAAATTCAAGTTTTTCCTTTTTCTATCCTTGGTTACTTTTGTTTCCAATTCTTTAATGTCAGACATAACCAATTTCATGAATGTGTCTAGACTGCTGTTATGTACCTGAGGTGTAAATGTACTCTTTTTGTATAGATTATACCTTTTTGGGGTGATAGTACAGCATTTGTCAGATTTTCTTAACATGTTGTCATTTATGCCAATATGTTTATTACCGAAAAACAATTTCAATTTTATACTTCTGAAAAATCTAAACAAATATTTGTTTAGCTCAAAGAAGTCCAGGTCTTTATAGGGGCAAAAGGATAACCCTTTTTCTAAAAGTTCGTACTAATGTGTTAATTACTGTTTGCGGGGCTTCCGATTGCCTGGTCCCCTCGTTTTCATCCGCTTGGACTGCTCTCCGCCGGTGTTTCCTCCCACCTCTGTGGCTCCATCTTCGATGCTGGATAAAAAAGGTGATGATGATCCGGATGACGTATCTGTTTTAGCTCCGCCCCCTTCCTTACGTCTCTGCTGCTGATTGGTATACCGCCCTTGGCGTCGCTGTGACGTGGTGGGGAATCCCCTCTGTGACTCAAAGTACCCCGACCTCCACTTGTAAACTCTGCCTTTCATGTAGTCGTCTTCATCACGGACGAACTTTAACCGCTTCCGTTCCTGAATCTGTTTTTTCAGGTCAGATATTTTTTCATCTGTTTTTTTCAGGAATTTGTCCAAAGCTTCAGCTGTTAGCGATTTTACCAATTCATTTCTGCAGGTTTCTATATCTTTTTCTTGTCGTTCCACATCTTTAAGTAGATATTCAACGGTCAGGGTTATTAAATCATAACTGCATTTGTTCAAAATAGCCTCGAATTTATCACAGTATTCTTCATTCTCACGTAATAATGTGGGGCGGGTGTTCATCCGTAGGCCTCTCGGAATCCTTTTAACCCTGTGATATTCAGATAACGTTGTGATATGTAGATCCCAAGCTATATTCTTGCTTTTTAGATTTTCAATTTTTTTCTCATGGTCTTGGATGGGTATGGTTTTCAAAAAGTCTCTAGATCCTCTGGTTAAAGTAGTTATACGTGCTGCTTCCATTTCAGTGTACATGAATACTTTGTTACCATCTGTCTTTTGTTGCTTTTCCATCTTTAAGAGTTTTATTCGTATTCAAATGTCCTTAATCTTTAGCCCTCCTGCTCGTGTCCCCAGTCGCTCATATAGATACAGCACTGTGAGATGAGACCGGCACAGGGCAATGCCTTCCTAGGCTTTGATGCAAATTGGTCAAGCTGGCGACCTCCAGCTCCACAATGTAAAACAAACAAAACTGTCCACAGCACCAATGAAGTAAAAAGAATCTTCTTTATTAAATGTTTAAAAGCATACAAGACAGGTATGCGACGTTTCGAGACCGCAGTCTCTTAATCATGCATACACAGTAATGCACCTGTCTCTTAATTTAAAGGCAGTGTCAACCAATCACATTCAGGATCCAAAGTAACACACCTTGTGCTTGGATTAACCTTTTCATCTCTTGTTTATACATATATATACAATTGTGATTTAAGTATGTAGATTCTGCCATCCATAGATAGAGACACAAATAAAAACAATAGATTTACACAAAGAACAGGTAAATTACAATACACAGGTAAAAAGCAGATGTACACTTACAGAAATATAATTACATCTCGATTTTGCAACTCTTTTAATTTAAAGCCTTTAAACAAAACACTGTTATTACTTTTTACAATGTATAAACTCTTTATTTTAATACTACAGAGAACGAGATATAAAAATTATCCTGCATAAACTATTAATAGATTTATAACCCTAAACCTTAGGAATATACTCATGATAGAACAATCAAGAGTATAAGTAGAGGGAAACTCAGACTTAAAATAAGAAGATTTTTAACATAAGAAGATTTTTAACATCATATTGCCAGAAAAGGATTTAAAAGTGAGTTTGCTCAGAGGAAGACCGACAGATCCCATTCTTTTCTTCCGGCTTCATCGTTCTTACATTGATCAGCGGTCCCACCCGCTGCATGCGTAAGGAAGTGTGCACGTAATCGAGTAATTAATTTATACGCATGCGCAATCTTACGATCTCCGCTAAGATACTAACAATGAATCACTAAATTCGATGTTTAGTATTTTAGCAGAAATCGTACTAGCAGTGTGTCGACATTGAAGGATTCCCCAAAGAATGGAACGAGCAAAACTTATAATGTAAGCATAGTAGGGGTTTCCTTTTGTTAATGCGCATGCGGCTTGCATGAACGCGCTTCGGGAGACAGACAGAGTTCAGAGTTAGCCGCATGCGCATTACAAGCCGGGGGCGTATATATCGAACTGATTTAGACGCCAATGGGGGACCCAATCAGTTCGATACGGCTGGATTCGTCACTGCAAAGGACATTTTTTTTTCAAACAGGTGGAGGATCGCCGAGAGACTTGGGCAAACTTATTTTTTTTTTTTAAAAAAAGCATTTAGAAAAGGCTGCAAATAAAATGATGAATTAAAGTAACCTTTAATTTTAATATATATTTGAACTATTAATAACGTATAGCCTGAGTTTACTTTCACTTTAAGTTCAATGGCTTGAAATAAATATGTGGTTGTATTGTTTTAAAAATAATCCTTGTTAACAGAAAACAAGCATGACTAAACTCTCGTCTGTACAATCTTTGTTTAATTTAGTACTGAAATCATATTTACATTTAAAAAAAAATAATAATACTTGAAACTTTAAATAGTATTGTTTATTGAACATGTTAAACATCTAGTTTAATGTCCCTTTAGTTAAATAAGGTATGCATACATTTATTACATACTATGCATAGTTGTCAAAATGATACTCGATACTCGTTAATAAAAATATTTCAGAAAAAAATTTGCGTGTTGTTGATAGGTTCAATATAAAGGTGAATGCACTTTGTATTTATTAATCGAGTGAGAATTGCACATTGTGTACTCCATGTTGCAAACGTCATCTTATTGCGCACACACACGCAAACATGGTGACCTTTAAAGCATGGTGTACGTGCTCTGTATTTATTACTATAGCATTGATAAGTGACCACCTTGTCATCTATACTTTTAATCCGTTTGCAAATGTGTGATCGAGTGAAAACTACACATTGCGTACGCCATACGTCATCTTGCACGCACATGTGCGAACAAATATATTGAGCTCTAAAACATGTTGTATGTTAACAACAATGTTTGAACTGTATCCACAAAACCACACAATATTTTAATCTACAAGACAAGCGGATTTAAAGCATTGATGCAGTTGCACCTACACAGCTCATCATGAAGTTTCACATTTTATTATATAAATACACTTTTTGTTTGATCTTTTAGTTTTAAAGGGCCAGTATAATATATTGTTAGTATTGTATTATAGGATCTCAATTAGAACTGTTAGACTTTTATTACCTTTCATTACGTGATTAACAACTATTTTGTGGGCTGATATATATGATATATATATAAAATATTTGATATCTAACACATTTAAAATATGTTTTGTAATACATTTAAAACAAATGTTTGTGAGCTTGAAATTCTAAGAAATAGTTTAGTCATAGTGCTCTCTAAATATGGACCTTTGAATCATAGATAAGATAGCTATGAGTTTTAATCAATTGATTTTACATTAAAAATCATGTTCCCAGCTTACCCTGTTAGATGAACACATTTTTTGGTTATTTTTTTAAAAAACAATAAGTAAATAATACATATTAACCTAAAATATTTTTAGGAACATCATAAAATTAGAACCTGCTGGTGTTTGAAACAACCTTTGCTGGCACATGAAGGATATAACTACTTTCAAAATACACTGTTCCTTGTAATTATTAGCTTGAGATTTTTATATTTATTTCATTATTAAAAAAACACGTTAGTTTAGAAATAGGGTTTATTAAATATGTAATTACCTTCATAAATTTAGATCACAATAGTGGTAGGTAGTCAATGTCCACTCATGAGGCCAGAGTTAGGGCTTTGCGGGTCGAGCACTACAAGAGCACCATTTCAAGAGGCAGTGAAAAGGGGGCCAATGTCCACTTATAAGGCCAGAGTTAGGGCTTTGTAGGTCCAGCACTGCCAAAGGAAGCTAATGTAAATAAGATCTTTTGTTACCACAACTTTTATTTTATTTATTTATTTGGTTTATTTATTTATTTTTTGGCTCTTTTTAAAAAAATATTCCTTTTTTAATTTTTTTTCAAAGTTTTAATTTTTTTCATTTATTTAATAGGGAAAAAATCAGCGGCAACAAGCAACCAGGAGGAGATAATGTCCCCCCCCTTCACTCGTTGGGTGCTCCTCTACTTGAGTCTCCATCCTCCCTTTTTTATGCCCTGTTGTGCTTCAAGAGCAGGAAGTCTACTTTTTAAAACTTCAAGAATCTGTCGATTCTGCTCCTGAAGCACAAACTATCTAGCATGACACCAAGTTGCACGTGGGAACTTAGTATGGTATGTTATATCCTTTGTATTGTTTTGGATACATGGACATACCATGCTGGGTCCACCTCTGTGGACGAGAAAAAAAGAGCAAAAAATAATACATCTACATACCTATTAACATCACACAAAAGATTGTAAATCATTACAGACTCACCCATTCAAGTTGACATCGAGCCTAGATAGATCGAGTGAAGAAAGGGAGACACATTGGATGGGGGAGAGGGATGGTTGGGCATAGGGAAAGCGTAGGAAGGGCAAGGACACATTAGGGGCAGGGACATTAGACAAAAACACAGGGGTATTATGACAACAACAGACACAAGAGGAGGAAGGCAAAGAAACAGGATGAGGAGGAATAACACAGGTGGAGGGGGCAGAAAAAATAGAGGTTGAGGGGAGAGAAGAAAGAGAGGTGGAGGGGAGAGAGGAAATAAAAGTTGAGGGTTCAAAAGAAACAGAGTGCAATGGGGAAGAAGAATGAGAATGGGGGAGGGGCAGAGGAACAACAGTTAGTATGAACAGAAACAAGAGAGGATGGGGACTTAGAAAGAGAAAAAGAATAGAGGTCAGAAGAAGAGGCAGAGGAGGAAACAACAGGGCCAGACACATACACATCAGGGGGAGCAAATGTAAGGGAATGGGAAGGGGAGGGAGTAGGGGTGAATGGGACAGACAAATACTCATGACACAGGGGACTGGACACAAACAATAGGGGAAGTGGTGGGGACAAAAGAACCAGGGGAAAGGATAGGAGGCGGTACCAGGGCAAGAGAAGAATTGGAGGAGCCTCCTATAATGAAAAATAATAATAAGAATGAATATGCTATTATTCAAACATATAAAGAGCCATAAAATGAGTGACATTGTGCCTTCATTATGTCCTAACTTGGTTTTGGCTTAATGCACAAATAACATTTGTTGTGTCTGTCATGTTTATTAATAAAATAATAATACTGTTATGTCACCTAATACAATTAACACATTAACACTTTCCTATATAACTAGGACATCCCACCATCTGAACCAGCCTATGTATATACCACCTACTCTGTGGCCAACACAGTACTTGGGCCCCAGTTCAAATGCACATTAATATTTGTTCTACCTATGTTTCTTTAATTCTAGTTTAAGGTGAATTCTCATTTATGTGATGGCTCCATCTCTAGTTATTTAAAAGGGGATTTAAACTTTGCCATATTGTTGAATATTTTACACCATGGTAATGAAGATAGGTGAGAACGAAATAATGTGGTGTGTTCTCTATATTGTATGACTTCGGTTTCAAAATACCTTTAATGGATTTACAATGATTTGTTTTAGCAGCTGCAGAGTTTAAAATGTATGGATAGAATACCTGCTATCTCTATCAGCCTTTCCATACCTTTTATCTGTACCTGCCTGGCCATATCTGCTATCTATACCATCCTTGCCATACCTGCTATCTGTACCTGCCTATCCATACCAACTATCTCTACCAGCCTTTCCATACCTGTTAACTGTGCCATCCTTGCCATGCCTGCTATGTGTACCTGCCTATCCATACCGACTATCTCTACCAGCCTTGCCATACCTGCTATTTGTACCAGTCTTGCCATACCTGTTATCTGTACCTGCCTATCTATACCGACTATATCTACCAGCCTTGCCATACCTGTTATCTGTACTATCCTTGTCATACCTGCTATGTGTACCTGCCTATTCATAATGACTATCTCTATGAGTCTTGCCATACCTGTTATCTGTACCATCCTTGCCATACCTGCTATGTGTACCTGCCTATCCATACCGACTATCTCTAATAGCCTTGCCATACCTGCTATCTGTACCAGAATTGCCATACCTGTTATCTGTACAAGCCTATCCATACCTACTATCTCCACTATCCTTGCCATACCTGTTAGCTGTACCTGCCTGGCCATACCTGCTATCTCTACAAGCCTTTCCATACCTGTTATCTGTGCCAACCTTGCCATAACTGCTATGTGTACCTGCCTCTCCATACAGACTATCTTCACCAGCATTGCCATACCTGCTATCTGTACCACTCTTGCTATACCTGTTATCTGTACCTGCCTCTCTATACCGACTATCTCTACCAGCCTTGCCATATCTGTTGTCTGTACCATCCTTGTCATACCTGCTATGTGTACCTACCTATCCATACCGACTATCTCTACCAGCCTTGCCATACCTGTTATCTGTACCATCCTTGCCATACCTGCTATGTGTACCTGCCTCTCCATACCGACTATACCAGCCTTGCTATACCTGATATCTGTACCAGTCTTGCCGTACCTGTTATCTGTACCTGCCTCTCCATACCGACTATCTCTACCATCCTTGCAATACCTGTTATGTGTGCCTGCCTCTCTATACAGACTATCTTCACCAGCCTTGCCATACCTGCTACCTGTACCACTCTTGCCATACCTGTTATCTGTACCTGCCTCTCCATACCGACTATCTCTACCAGCCTTGCCATACCTGTTATCTGTACTATCCTTGGCATACCTGCTATGTGTACCTGACTATCCATACCGACTATCTCTACCAGCCTTGCCATACCTGTTATCTGTACCATCCTTGCCATACCTGCTATGTGTCCTGACAAAGCCCCGTTGATTAGCCAATGGGAGTGAAACGTGCGTACGTTGATCAGCCAATGGGAGTAGGTGGTGGCTAGGCGCTATGATGCCCGATGTTTGGCTTTAAAGATTTCCTTTTGCCTATCTGAAGTGGATTTGAACTGGGATACTATTGCTGCGGTCTGGAATGGACAATAACTGGTAACAGCGTGGAAACTTTTCTTGAATGTCAATACATTAAGGAGAGGTATTATGTAGCTTTTACATAGTAACATAGTAACATAGTAGATGAAGTTGAAAAAAGACCGAAGTCCATCAAGTTCAACCTACACAAATCTAAAATATATACAAAAAGCTCCAGTTAAACTTAAATAATCCCACTAAAAGGTTACCCATTTAATACTAGCAATCATATCCATGAATTTTGTTTATAGACAGAAATGTATCCAAATAATTTTTAAATGTATCTATGGTATTGGCATTCACTACCTCCTTTGGTAATGAGTTCCACAATTTTATTGCTCTTACAGTGAAAAAATGTTTCCGTTGCAGGAGATTAAATCTCCTTTCCTCCAACCTTAAATTGTGACCTCTGGTCACAAACAATTTTCTTGGAATAAACAGAGCTTCTGCCATCTCTGAATATGGGCCTTGAATATATTTATATAAAGTAATCATGTCACCACTTAAGCGCCTTTTTTTCTAAAGAAAACAGACCCAGTTTGG
Organism: Bombina bombina; assembly: GCF_027579735.1. Classification (NCBI taxonomy): domain Eukaryota; kingdom Metazoa; phylum Chordata; class Amphibia; order Anura; family Bombinatoridae; genus Bombina; species Bombina bombina. Next base: position 108,944,519 of record NC_069507.1, read on the forward strand.
CTAGCCTCTCCTTATAGGTTAAATTATCCAATCCCCTTATTAGCTTTGTGGCCCTTCTCTGAACTTTTTCTAGTTCTGCAATATCTTTTTTGCGATCGGTCCCCAGAACTGCACTCCATACTCAAGGTGAGGTCTTACCAGGGCTTTATATAGTGACAGAATTATGCTTTCCTCCCTTGAGTCAATGCCTCTTTTAATACATGCTAGTATCTTATTAGCCTTTGAAGCTGCTGCCTTGCATTGTGCACCCATCTTTAGCTTGTTATCTATTACTACCCCCAAATCCCTTTCCTCCTGTGTTTGGCTAAGTCTTGTCCCATTTAAATAATACGTTGCCTGCTTATTTTTACTTCCAAAATGTAGAACCTTGCATTTTCCCGTATTAAATCTCATTTTCCATTTACCTGCCCATACTTCTAATTTTTGCAGGTCCCTTTGTAACGAAAGTTCATCCTGCTCTGACCTAATGACCTTACTTAACTTAGTATCAGCTGCAAAAATAGAGATGTCGCTATTTAATCCTAGCTCCAAGTCATTTATAAAAATATTAAAAAGAACGGGGCCCAGTACTGATCCCTGGGAGTCTCCACTGATTACCTTTGTCCAATCTGAGTATGATCCATTTACTACTACTCGTTGCTCCCTATCTTTTATCCAGTTATTTATTCATGAGCTAACATTTTCAGCTATTCCCAGTCCCTTAATTTTGTGCATTAATCTCTCATGTGGCACTGTATCAAACGCCTTTGCAAAATCTAAGTATATCACATCAACTGATTCCCCTTTATCTATATTTTTACTTACTTCCTCATAGAATCTAATTTGACACAGAACCGCTATATGTGGAGCTGGCTTTCATTTGCTTGCTGTCCCGATTGCTTCAGCTACTATTCAGCTTGCTTCTTTCTGTACGTTGCCTCCTCCTGCATGTTATGGATCACACTTTGCTTATTTGCCTTGCTTTAAATCCTGGCATACCACTGCATACCTGTCTGCCTAAAATGCAACTTTATCTTGAAATTTTGAAAATTTGGATACTTGCTGTGATTCCGTTTCCACACTAAGCATACATGTTAAGCCATACTATCTGGGACGCCAGATTCGCCCAAAGTTTTTTTTTTAAATGTTATATGTTCTGATATGTGCTGTTATTTTTTGCACTTTGTGTTGATTTGTTATCTCCTTTTTGCACCTTGTATCCGGGGATATGTGTTCTGCCATGATGACAGGATATGCCTTTCTATAAAATAATGTGTATTAATAAAATATTTTGTATATTGTTTAAAAGAGTGCTGAAGTCCCTTTCTTTTGTATACCAGGATTACTACATCCTTGCAGGGCCGGCTCAAGATATTGTGCTGCCTGGGTCTGAGAAAGAAATTACGCCCCCCGTAGTAACATTACTGATTAGCATATTAACCTACTAGCCTGACTGCTGACCTTACTAAGCCTACCTACCTGCATGCAACCAATGCTTATGAATAATTGTGCAAAAAGTGGAAAGGAAGTTAGGGAAGAGATGCACTTGTCCACATTGAATGTTGCCCCTGATTTGTTTTTTGTCTTTCTGCAAGATGAGGTTATGTTGCTGGTAGACTGTGACTTCCCCCATGGAGACAGAGGATGGGAGTGGTCTGGGTCTGACATTAACAGACTCAGTCACTGAAGTGCTGCCCCTTGTCAAGTGCTGCCTGGGTCCGTTGGACCCACTTGGTCCCATGGTTGAGCCGGCCCTGCATCCTTGGTATCTAACTTTCATTAGATTAAAGAAATACCTGCTATGTGTACCTGCCTCTCTATACCAACTATCTCTACCAGCCTTGCCAAATCTGATATCTGTACCAGTCTTGCCATACCTGTTATCTGAGAAGATATAGATATAGTGTATATTAGAACACCAATCCTCCAGGGGGCGCTCTTAGTAGTGATATCACAATAGTTATAGAAAGACACATCAAATCAACAATATAAGACAATCAACATAAATATAACATAAGAAATCAGGTAAAGGGATTAATCCTTTAGCTGAAAAATAAAAATCCATACAACCAATAATGTCCATTAGATGGAAGTAGCTCTAAAGGAGTGCACAGGTCAGCTCTCTGATGAAAATGATTGGTCTAAAAAAGAAGAACACAGAGGCGCCCAATGACCTAATACCACAAAACCAAGGTAGAGATAGAATGGTAAGAAATATACTCACAAACTGCACCTTGGGGTGCAGGGAAGCAGACTGGAACCTCACAGTTGCCCAGCAAACTGAATAAACGCAGCCGGATATCCAGGAGTGATTTCTCACCTGTGGGATCCACAGTGTTCCTAGAGGAGAGGATATAGAGCCAAAATAGTCTAGCACAGTTTTGTACAAAAATGTGTGTGTATAGAGAATAGGCACACTTACATATTTCAAAGCACCTCCAGGTGCAATAACCACAGGCTGGGTCTTCTCAGCCGCCCAGCTGACTGATTCCAAGGATTTCAGCAAACAAAGTTATTCCCAAACAGGATTCAGGGATGTAAAATATCCCCAGATAAAACACAGCAGCAAGTGTATCAAATAAAAAAATACTTTATTAAAAGCAATGCGTTTCTCAGCCTCTATGGGGCTGTTTCCTCAGGCTAATGAATAAAAATAAAAAATACACTTGCTAAATAAAACACATAAAAAAAGCTGAAACATGTGTATCCAATCTAATTAACATGGTTGCTATGGGTACTCTGGTAAACATACATGGTGAACTAACCAGTAATGCAGTCTTATTTAAACAATGAGATATCAATACATCCTTATTTATCATACATGTTATCCATAGTTTCACATCATAGGTGCCCCCATGTATACATTGTAAATCACAAATTAGCCCCACATAAATACATTTGGATACAAATAACATTTGGATACAAATAACAGTTCAGATCATCTAAAAAATAAACACAAAGTCCGATTAGTGCATAATACCCCTCCCCTCCCTCACAGACCGTAGCAAAAGCAGAGACCATATGCGCATCTTTTCTTTTAATAAAGTATTTTTTAATTTGATACACTTGCTGCTGTGTTTTATCTGGGGATATTTTACATCCCTGAATCCTGTTTGGGAATAACTTTGTTTGCTGAAATCCTTGGAATCAGTCAGCTGGGCGGCTGAGAAGCCCCAACCTGTGGTTATTGCACCTGGAGGTGCTTTGAAATATGTAAGTGTGCCTACTCTCTATACACACACATTTTTGTACAAAACTGTGCTGGGCTATGTTGGCTCTATATCCTCTCCTCTAGGAACACTGTGGATCCCACAGGCGAGAAATCACTCCTGGATATCCGGCTGCGTTTATTCAGTTTGCTGGGCAACTGTGAGGTTCCAGTCTGCTTCCCGCCACTCCATGGTGCAGTTTGTTTGTGAGTATATTTCTTACCATCCTATCTCTATCTTGGTTTTGTGGTATTAGGCCATTGGGCGCCTCTGTGTTCTTTTTTATACCTGTTATCTGTACCTGCCTCTCCATACCGACTATCTCTACCATCCTTGCCATACTTGCTATGTGTACCTGTCTATACATACCGACTATCTCTACCAGCCTTACCATACCTGCTATCTGTACCAGTCTTGCCATAATTGTTATCTGTACTTGCCTATCTATACCTACTATCTCCACTATCCTTGCAATACCTGTTAGCTGTACCTGCCTGGCGATACCTGCTATCTCCTACCAGCCTTTCCATACTGTTATCTGTGCCATCCTTGCCACACCTGTTATGTGTACCTGCCTCTCCATACAGACTATCTCTACCAGCCTTGCCATACCTGTTATCTGTACCATCCTTATCATACCTGCTATGTGTACCTGCCTATCCATAATGACTATCTCTATGAGTCTTGCCATACCTGTTATCTGTACCATCCTTGCCATACCTGCTATGTGTACCTGCCTTTCCATACCGACTATCTCTACTAGCCTTGCCCTACCTGATATCTGTACCAGTCTTGCCATACCTGTTATCTGTACCAGCCTATCTATACCTACTATCTCCACTATCCTTGCAATACCTGTTAGCTGTACCTGCCTGGCGATACCTGCTATCTCTACCAGCCTTTCCATACCTGCTATCTGTACCACTCTTGCCATAACTTATCTGTACCTGCCTCTCTCCATACCGACTATCTCTACCAGCCTTGCCATACCTGTTATCTGTACCATCCTTGGCATTCCTGCTATGTGTACCTACCTATCCATACCGACTATCTCTACCAGCCTTGGCATTCCTGTTATCGGTACCTGTCTTGCCATACATGCAATGTGTACCTGCCAATCCATACCGACTATCTCTACCAGCCTTGCCATACCTGCTATCTGTACCACTCTTGCCATAACTTATCTGTACCTGCCTCTCTCCATACCGACTATCTCTACCAGCCTTGCCATACCTGTTATCTGTACCATCCTTGGCATTCCTGCTATGTGTACCTACCTATCCATACCGACTATCTCTACCAGCCTTGGCATTCCTGTTATCGTTACCTGTCTTGCCATAAATGCAATGTGTACCTGCCAATCCATACCAACTATCTCTACTAGTCTTGCTATACCTGTTATCTGTACCAGCCAATCCATTCCTACAATCTCTACCATCATTGACATACCTGTTATCTGTACCATCCATGCCATACCTGTTATGTGTACCTGCATATCCATACTGACTATCTCTATGAGTCTTGCCATACCTGTTATCTGTAGCAGCCTGGCCATACCTGAGATATCTTCCTGCCTTTTTATGCCTGCTATTTGTGTCATCCTTGCCATAACTGCTATGTGTACTTGCCTCTCTATACCGACTATCTCTACCAGCCTTGCCATACCTGATATCTGTACCAGTCTTGCCATACCTGTTATCTGTACCTGCCTCTCCATACCGACTATCTCTACCATCCTTGCCATACCTGCTATGTGTACCTGTCTATCCATACCGACTATCTCTACCAGCCTTACCATACCTGCTATCTGTACTAGTCTTGCCATACCTGTTATCTGAACCTGCCTATCCAAACCGACTATCCCTACCAGCCTTGCCATAACTGTTATCTGTTCCATCCTTGCATACCTGCTATGTGTACCTGCCTTTCTCTACCAGCTTTGCCATAAATGTTATATGTACCATCCTTGCCCTACCTGCTATGTGTACATGCCTATCCATACTGACTATCTCTACCAGCCTTGCCATACCTGTTATCTGTACTAGTCTTGCCATACATGCTATGTGTACCTGCCTATCCATACCAACTAACTCTACCAGTCTTGTCATACCTGTTATCTGTACCTGTCTATCCATACCGACAATCTCTACCAGTCTTGCCATACTTACTATTTGCACCTGCCTATCTATACCAATTATCTCTACCAGTCTTGCAATACTTGCTATTTGTACCTGCCTATCCATGCCGATTACCTCTACCAGTCTTGCCATACCTGTTATCTGTACCTGCCTATCCATACCGATTATCTCTACTAGTCTTGTCATACCTACTATCTATACTAGTCTTTCCATACCTGCTATCTGTACCTGCCTATTCATACCGACTATCTGTACCAGTCTTGCCATACCTGCTATCTGTACCTGCCTATCCATACCGACTATCTCTACCAGTCTTGCCATAACTGATATCTGTATCAGTCTTGCCATACCTGCTATCAGTACCTGCCTATCCGTACCGATTATCTCTACCAGTCTTGCCATACCTGCTATCTGTACCTGCCTATCCATGCCGATCATCTCTACCATTCTTGACATACTTGTTATTTGTACCTGCCTATACATACTGATTATCTCTACCAGTCAATGGTACAAACCTATTTTGATAAAGCCTGGAGAGGCAAAATGCGTCAGGGGTTGGTCGAGCATATGGGGGCTCTATTTTAAAAGACAGCAATAAGGGTATCTAGGCATTAACATTTGCCAATAATAGAAAATATATCTGAGTAATTTTTGGGACACAGCTTCACAGTGCCCATTATACTGGTGTTATACCACAGTGTGGTGATTACAGTGCAACCCAAACACCGTTTAAATCACTGCGACTGCTATTTACAAAAGTACAGTGAAAGTGTAGTAGTTTGCATGACGCTGCACTTATAATAAAGATGTGTTTGTAGCAAAGACATTCAAACAAAACCACAAATAAGAAATCCTGTTGAGAATTAGCAGTATGACTAAAAATTTAAAACAGATTACAAACAGCAGCCATATAAGACTCAGCAAATATACCTACAACTTTTTATATTGATAAGAATAACATTAATATAACTCGATATTGCAACATTGTTAATGATTTGGACATTTTGCCAAGAAGAAAAACGCTTCATACTTAATAATCATTTGATATATGTTATAACAATTTGGTGTTTTTGAAACCACACAGTTTATCCAGAAAAGCGCCAGAGTATCAATTACACTATATCTATTATATCTGTTATAAGTAGTTATGTTATTATTGTTTTATTAGATAGATACCAACATAGTACACTTCGTTCTATCTATATAGCAGATCCTAAGCGCTAGTAGCCTGATTCCAATCTAGAACCAGACACATACCGATATCATCATTTCCAATGCTATAATCCTTTAAAGGGACAGTCTAGTCCAAAATAAACTTTCATGATTCAGATAGGGCATGTAATTTTTAAAACAATTCCAATTTACTTTTATCACCAATTTTGCTTTGTTCTCTTGGTATTCTTAGTTGAAAGCTAAACCAGGAGGTTCATATGCTAATTTCTTAGACCTTGAAGGCCGCCTCTTCTCTCAGGGCATTTTTCACCACTAGAGGGTGTTAGTTCATGTTTGTCATATAGATAACATTAAGCTCACGCACGTGAAGTTCCAGGGAGCCAGTATATATATATATATATATATATATATATATATATATATATATATATATATATATATATATATTTGTGTGTGTGCATTGGAGCCCTTTGCTTTCAAGTATATGCAAACAAGTAAAAGGATATTTATTCAATATTCATATTTAATAAAGTGTTTAACTGTATGTGTACTGTAAATATTTCCCATTCCAGTGTTCTTCACATAGCAGAATATGTTCTATGTATTTTTAAATAGATATTCCTATATTTATCTGTATATATCTATACCTAATATATATATATATATATATATATATATATATATATATATAAATATATATATATACATACATGCAGTATATATAGGTATAGCTATATATTTTACCAAAAAAACATCAGATATGTATAGAAGTATCTATTTATGAATAAATAGAACATATTCTTCTATATGAATAACTTATATTTCATGTCAGTTTAGTGCACTTGAGAAAATGCGATCCGGGTTTAGGTGTGAGTAGGGTGTTTTTTCAACTTTTCTTGCGCCATTAAAATCCATAGAAGAATATGTTAGCACGGTCGGAATATTTAAAGTTCGGCTTTTTGCGTACGTTGGGGTAGCGCGCAAGGTAAATCTTTTTACTTTCAACTTGTAATACGAGTGATACCTGATGCGCACAAAAATCTTACTTCTAATGGAGTTAGCGCGAGAGAGGAAGCGATAAATAGCGCTCCACTCATAATCTGGCCCTCTGTATTAGTTTGTAGTCTCAGTGCCTCCAAATCATTTTGGAGACCTTCAAAAGGTCCATGGCCCACAAACCTGACAAATAGTTAAAGAAAAATCATAATACAAAAATAAAATACAATAATACTTGGACAAAGTTGTTGTAGCAGCGTAATCTGTGACAAAAATTCCATCCAGACTTCGATGGATACAACGCATTTCAAGGTCACGTCCCTTCTTCAAGTATGTCTTTTTTTGTGTGTGGGTTAGGTTGTGTACTTATAACGACAGCTCTGCATTTGTATATTAATTAGGGCAGCAGTTGTATTGATTTGTTTTACTTAAAGACAGTCTCTTTATTTGTGTATTAAACTAATGCAACAATATCAGACTTTACTTCTACTTTAAAAATTAAAATAAAAAATAAAAGTACAGGTGGCCCTCGTTTTACAACGGTTCAATTTACACCGTTTCAGAATAACAACCTTTTTTTCCAGTCATGTGACTGCTATTGAAAAGCATTGAGAAGCAGTGCATTTATTAAAATAGCCAGTAGGTGGAGCTGTCCACTTGTGTTGTAGCAAAGCCAAGCAAGCTGAAATTAATCCGTTTAACCAGACCTGAGCTATCAAGCAGATTTCAAAGAAACAAGATCTTCCTGTTTATAACTCAGTCCAGATTGGAATGCATAGAAAGAACTGTTTGCAGAAAAATGCAAGTGAAGTCTGTGTTGTGTGATTATTTTATTAGGTTTATAATGCTGTCTAGCATTTAAAATCTTCATTTCAAAGCTTTAAAAATAATGTATTGGGTGTTACTTATGACAATTTTGAGAGGGTCCTTGAACCTATCTCTCTCACTTCCCATTGACTTACATTATAAACTGGGTTTCAATTTACAAACGGTTGGGGGGCGGAGCCAGCTTTGGACCTGAGCGGTCGCACATCTTAACAGCTCCAGCTATTCTACATATAAAACATACATTTAGCGACTGCTTAGGTCCATATACTTTATTGCAAACCAGCATTCATTCACATCGAAGTTATAAGGAACTAAAACAGAGGAGCCTGTTTATTCCTGAACGAAGCCTTAGTCTATTGAACTGCCGTGCTGTGCCGATTGTAAAGCAGCGGCCATTTTCCCGTCCACGTGGGAAGTAACTAGAGGACACAGCTTGCTATTCTGTGGATTGGCAGCTACTGCAGATTTATTATATGACATCGATGGCATACATACTAAGAGAGTTGAGCAAGCTATTGGACAGCTATAAAACTACTTTCGATCACACACTTAGAGAGGCGGTTCGCCAAGCTGAAGCGGATCTCACAAAACCTGGTACGTTTTTATGCCTCCACAGCTACCTGGGTAGAATGCGGTACATTAGGGCCTCAGCGCCCGTCATCCACCTCTTGCGCTTTACAGAGCGATGCAAGACCCGAGAGCATAGCACCTCCAGCTGATGAGCCGGCTACCAGATCAATCCAGTATAAGGCGGTGAGCATAATCCCCCTGACTAACGCAAGCGGTACTAAAGTGGGAGCCTTTAATGACCCTGTCGTAGACCAGAAGATTAAAGAACGGAGCTGCCCTCAGCTACAGATAGAGTCGTCCCAACCTCGGCAGCGCATGGTGAGGCCATGTAAAAAAGCAAGTCGGGCACACAGGTCCCCCAACCTCGCAACCGGACTGAATGATTCTGCAGACTTACCCACATTCCTGCTCTTACTGTGCCTCCCCGGGAGCTCTAGGAATGATGGCAGTAATTCCGGTATTTATCTCACAGCTTTACCTGTCTCGCACCAGTGTAGTGAAGACCCGGGAGATCACTGGCAACATTGTGCAACCGGAGTGGGATAGACATTTCTGAGTCCCATGGCGGCAGAATGCTTCTGCCTGTTTGATTTGTGTTTTTTTTTTTTTACTAAGAAAGCCCTTGCAGTTAAGAGATATGGCTCACAGGATGAGAAACTGTTATAAATGACTAGCCACTGGTGGGGGGTGATTATGCCGTCTTCTCCAAGACCTAATACCTACCGGTACCTTAAAGTCAGAATTTTACACCTACTTATACTTCCTGTTAGTTATTGACCTGTTATACCATAATTAACCGGCTGTTATGTATATCTACTAAAATGAGTTTTAGCCACAGTATGCCTTGTTAGAGGGATAGAGGCTGGATCTTTGATCATTTAACATAATTTGTTCTGCTTAATACCAATGGTCCTGACCTTTATGTTGGTTTAAAGATGTAGTTCAGATACAACCTATTCACTCCTCTCTCACTCTGCAAAAGTGAAGTTCTTTAGTTTGATGTATAAAACGCTACCATAGGCTTGTTACCCTAGCTTGTACACATAACCATATCTGATCATTGTGATGTGACAGTATGTCTACCAGTGTGCTGCCTATAACCACACATAGCTGTTTCCCTTAGTACAGCTTTATAAAGCCTTGCATTTCTTAATCTTGTACATTGCTTGCACCCTGCCATATTGAATCCCCCACTGAAGCACAACTTCTTTGCACTGTCCACTTGAGACCGCAAAGTACCTTAATAGTTTAAAGGAATAGACGCATAGATATTTGCAGAAACCCCAGCAGCTCTGTAACCAATGCGTAAAGCCTAACCATAGTATTCAACATGATGCTAAGATGAGGGCACACACCAACAGTAGCATCACCTCTCTAACACACTCTTCCTATAGGATACCACTTAATTAGAGTCTTACCAAATGAGAATAACAATTGCATGCTTAGGGCTAAGTAACTTATATGCCTACTGCTTATACATAGTGCCTGAATGGGATTTCATAGTCATACACCTACTGCCGATGGGCAAAGGGCCCTTGCCCATTGGCAATCTTCATTTCCTCCTAGAATCCCTATTCATATTTTAGAAGCTGTTAGGCTTTCATACACAACATGAGGCTGGCCCTTGTTTAGAATACTGCTCAGATCCCCAGACTTTGAGACCCATATTATTGCATGTCAGTTTATATGTTCTCCTCTCCTATAGACCAGAATCCAGGTTGCACATAAGAGACATACTTATGTTCCAAATCAGTATATATTTGTTTGAAGCAGTGCCTAAGTGTCAATAAGTCCATTAGTTAATTTACCACCTCCTCCCTCTCCCCCCCCCCCATACCACGCCTCCTAAGGTGGGAGGGTTAACTACACGGCTTATCTTGCTTATGCCGTAACCTACCTATTTGTTCCCACATATTTTACCATACTATTTATATCACTTCTATCATAATTCTACCTGAGCGGTCGCACATCTTAACAGCTCCAGCTATTCTACATATAAAACATACATTTAGCGACTGCTTAGGTCCATATACTTTATTGCAAACCAGCATTCATTCACATCGAAGTTATAAGGAACTAAAACAGAGGAGCCTGTTTATTCCTGAACGAAGCCTTAGTCTATTGAACTGCCGTGCTGTGCCGATTGTAAAGCAGCGGCCATTTTCCCGTCCACGTGGGAAGTAACTAGAGGACACAGCTTGCTATTCTGTGGATTGGCAGCTACTGCAGATTTATTATATGACATCGATGGCATACATACTAAGAGAGTTGAGCAAGCTATTGGACAGCTATAAAACTACTTTCGATCACACACTTAGAGAGGCGGTTTGCCAAGCTGAAGCGGATCTCACAAAACCTGGTACGTTTTTATGCCTCCACAGCTACCTGGGTAGAATGCGGTACATTAGGGCCTCAGCGCCCGTCATCCACCTCTTGCGCTTTACAGAGCGATGCAAGACCCGAGAGCATAGCACCTCCAGCTGATGAGCCGGCTACCAGATCAATCCAGTATAAGGCGGTGAGCATAATCCCCCTGACTAACGCAAGCGGTACTAAAGTGGTAGCCTTTAATGACCCTGTCGTAGACCAGAAGATTAAAGAACGGAGCTGCCCTCAGCTACAGATAGAGTCGTCCCAACCTCGGCAGCGCATGGTGAGGCCATGTAAAAAAGCAAGTCGGGCACACAGGTCCCCCAACCTCGCAACCGGACTGAATGATTCTGCAGACTTACCCACATTCCTGCTCTTACTGTGCCTCCCCGGGAGCTCTAGGAATGATGGCAGTAATTCCGGTATTTATCTCACAGCTTTACCTGTCTCGCACCAGTGTAGTGAAGACCCGGGAGATCACTGGCAACATTGTGCAACCGGAGTGGGATAGACATTTCTGAGTCCCATGGCGGCAGAATGCTTCTGCCTGTTTGATTTGTGTTTTTTTTTTTTTACTAAGAAAGCCCTTGCAGTTAAGAGATATGGCTCACAGGATGAGAAACTGTTATAAATGACTAGCCACTGGTGGGGGGTGATTATGCCGTCTTCTCCAAGACCTAATACCTACCGGTACCTTAAAGTCAGAATTTTACACCTACTTATACTTCCTGTTAGTTATTGACCTGTTATACCATAATTAACCGGCTGTTATGTATATCTACTAAAATGAGTTTTAGCCACAGTATGCCTTGTTAGAGGGATAGAGGCTGGATCTTTGATCATTTAACATAATTTGTTCTGCTTAATACCAATGGTCCTGACCTTTATGTTGGTTTAAAGATGTAGTTCAGATACAACCTATTCACTCCTCTCTCACTCTGCAAAAGTGAAGTTCTTTAGTTTGATGTATAAAACGCTACCATAGGCTTGTTACCCTAGCTTGTACACATAACCATATCTGATCATTGTGATGTGACAGTATGTCTACCAGTGTGCTGCCTATAACCACACATAGCTGTTTCCCTTAGTACAGCTTTATAAAGCCTTGCATTTCTTAATCTTGTACATTGCTTGCACCCTGCCATATTGAATCCCCCACTGAAGCACAACTTCTTTGCACTGTCCACTTGAGACCGCAAAGTACCTTAATAGTTTAAAGGAATAGACGCATAGATATTTGCAGAAACCCCAGCAGCTCTGTAACCAATGCGTAAAGCCTAACCATAGTATTCAACATGATGCTAAGATGAGGGCACACACCAACAGTAGCATCACCTCTCTAACACACTCTTCCTATAGGATACCACTTAATTAGAGTCTTACCAAATGAGAATAACAATTGCATGCTTAGGGCTAAGTAACTTATATGCCTACTGCTTATACATAGTGCCTGAATGGGATTTCATAGTCATACACCTACTGCCGATGGGCAAAGGGCCCTTGCCCATTGGCAATCTTCATTTCCTCCTAGAATCCCTATTCATATTTTAGAAGCTGTTAGGCTTTCATACACAACATGAGGCTGGCCCTTGTTTAGAATACTGCTCAGATCCCCAGACTTTGAGACCCATATTATTGCATGTCAGTTTATATGTTCTCCTCTCCTATAGACCAGAATCCAGGTTGCACATAAGAGACATACTTATGTTCCAAATCAGTATATATTTGTTTGAAGCAGTGCCTAAGTGTCAATAAGTCCATTAGTTAATTTACCACCTCCTCCCTCTCCCCCCCCCCCCCCATACCACGCCTCCTAAGGTGGGAGGGTTAACTACACGGCTTATCTTGCTTATGCCGTAACCTACCTATTTGTTCCCACATATTTTACCATACTATTTATATCACTTCTATCATAATATTCATTTATACCACTTGTTGAGTTATACTATTCAGTGGTGCACTCTCGCATATCTAACTCCAATAACCACCTATGTAACATATCTTGCTAGAAGAAATACACCCACAGATTCGCACCCAATCCTATAATTGATATAATTACTATTTATATCACTCCTACCATAATCTCTATTTATACCACTTGCTAAGTTACACTATTCAACGGTGCATTCTCGCATACCTTACTGCAGTAACCACCTATATAACATATTTCACTAGAAGTGATACACCCATAGATTCATACCCAACCCTATAATTGATATAGAAAAAGAGGTTTGTTTTGTGGCCCATATGTGGTCCCTATTACCCCATACCAACCTTCATTAGCTGTCTTATTTTGTTTATGTTTGAGGCCCAAAAGAGGCCCTTAAAGTTCATTAGAAGGTTTATGTTTAAACTGGCAAATTTTCTTTACAAACTACAGTTGTTCATTGACGCTTGTCCTCTCTCGATTGTCTGTATGCACTTAACGCTGTATTGCACTTGACATTCTCTGCAATGACTAATTGTGTACACTGCTTTTCTTTTTTCCATTTTGTAATTTGCCTTTTGAAACCTCAATAAAAGAATTTATAAAAAAAAATAAAAAAAAATTTACAAACGGTTTTGATTTACAACCATTCCTTCTGGAACCTAACCCCGGCGTAAACTGATGGCTACCTGTATAGAACACCAAGTAGATTCTCATTTGCTCTGGCAATAAAAACAACACAAAATTAGAAAGTAAACATTGTAGCTTTATTAAAATTTTATCTTAATACAGAACTATAAGAAAATAGAAATACTAACACATGGAGAAAAATAGGAATTTATGTTTCTCAGTATAAATAGCACAGATATTTAATTCTACAAAAAATGGGTAAGACATAAATTATTTATTAACAGTAAACATAATTTTAAAATAGGTATTTTAAATACAAGTTTAGAGAATATAAATTCATCTATGGCGTCACCATAGAGAGTAACAAATGTTAATCAATAAAAATAGAGATTATTACCTCTCTCATGGAGAGAAAAAAATTACTATTTCCTATTAAGGAGCTAGAGATGTATTAAAAGTCAGTCAACCCATAATGTCACACAAACCAGAGATCATCATTAAGTTAAAGGGACACTGAACCCAATTTTTTTCTTTCATGACTCAGATAGAGCACGTGATTTTAAGCAACTTTCTAATTTACTCCTATTATCAATTTTCTTTGTTCTCTTGATATCTTTATTTGAAAAAGCAGGAATGTAAAGCCTAAATGTATCCACCAATCAGCAAGCGCTACCCAGGGTTCTTGACCAAAAATGGGTCGTCTCATACGCTTATATTCTTGCTTTTCAAATAAAGATACCAAGAGAATGAAGATAAATTGATAATAGGAGTAAATTAGAAAGTTACTTAAAACTGCAAGCTCTATCTAAGTCATGAAAGAAAACAATTGGGTGCAGTATCCCTTTAATGCTATAGGTGAAATATGACAGTTCTGTTCTGTTAGAAAAGCCCCAATATCCCTAAGATTCTTGTAGAAATATGGAACCGATGAGTAAAAAGATAGAAAAATATTTGTTTTACTATGCGCAATATATAACAGCAATTAACTGCTGCACTCAAAATTATCTGCACACTAAATAAATGTAAAATAATATTGAAGCCTGTAAAATTGCAAAATATATGTTATTTTGCAGTCCAGGGAAATAACCCTTGAAAAGACTAATATATATTGTATATCTTATCACAGTTGTTGTCAACAAGGGAAATATATAAATTGCAATTCAAAACTGACTAAAATCACTGTGATCATGTAAAAGGATGAATTGTATAATCCCGTAGGAAGAACTTTTCAATTGCTCCTGTAAAAACTGACAAAATAAATAAGTGCATTACAGTTTTTTAATTTTTTTTATTTTAATGCCCCTTTAAATATAATGTGTAAATTGACTGTGCTGTTTTCACTCTCAAGTTTTGAGATTCTATAACAAAGCAGCATTTGATATATATATTATTTACTACAGTCTTTTAATTAAACCCAGAGCTCATGAGAAGTAAAATTCAGTACTTCTCGAGGGCATTCACAAAATACATTGTTTAATCTTGTCTCATAAGAAATTATTTGTATTAAGAGGACTATGATACCAATGAATTGTATTGCACAATGTCACTGTGAGGGGGTGGGGACTTCAAAAAAATTATTTCAACCATCCCATGAGACTGAGTTTTAAATAAGTCTGCAATAAAGGTAAAATGCAGGCAGCATTCTCTTTAGAAGATAAGTATTTTTGCTTGCATTTGTATAACAAGGTGTTAATAATGTGTAGTGAAGTTGTTCCTTTAAATTAAAGCATACGCTAATCTAAGAATGACTAAACTGATTTAGTGTGTCATGCCTGATAACATAAAAAATATGTGTATGTTATACATGAAAAAAAACTTGTACAAGCAGTAAATGAAAAAAAAATTAAAGACTGTAGAATGATGTAGGGAGAGGGCTATAGACAAAAGATGCTAATGGATATTTAATTACAAACAATAATAATATAGATATTTTTTTTTGTAAAACATTGCTGTGATATTGGTTTTAGTATTTTTCTACCATTCAGCAACCTAAAAAACCCTGATTTTTAAAGAAAAAAAAAAAACGAACAAAAAAATGAAATGTTGCTTGTATGTTTTGTTTGACTTTAACCCTTTGAGTGCTAATGACGGCTCTGAGCCGTCACAGAGTTTCCCACTCTGGTGCTAATGACGGCTCAGATCCGTCACTAGCACTCTCCCACCTTGAGGGAGATCTGGGGGCTCCAACCCGCTCCTACGCCGGCGATCGTGCCTGTAGAGTGACAGGCATCTCCGGGGCTTCCTGTTTTGCGTGGTGATGTCACGCGCAATAACGTGATGACGTCACCGCGCAACTTTATTTATATTTAACAATGTTAAGTATAAGAGTAGGGGGCATGCTGCTTAGAAGCCTGTATCTCAGGCATCTAAGCAGCTACATACCCCCAACACCCTCCATTGGAAAGGTAATCGCCTAACCTTTCAAACAGTGTAAGTCTTGGGGGTCTTAAAAAAAATAAAAAATTGTTAAAAAAAAAATAAAAAAATATATTAATCAAAAATAAAAAAAAATTAAAAAATCTTAGCACCCAGGTGGAAAAGTGCTTAGCACTCAAAGGGTTAAATAAGTCAATTTTTTATTTTACTTAGCATATAAAGCGTTGCACCAAAATATAAAAAAATGTTGAAATGATGTAAAACATCCATCAAGTTAAACAGCATATATATATATATACACATATACACTCATAAAAAATAAAATAAATGTTATCCTAAAATGTAAAGCTATTTGCTATAATTTTAAAATAAATGATGCTTCTGTTTTTTATCTATCTGAAATCTTTATGAGTGAGTAATCTTCTTACATCTTGGCACAGCATAATTTATATGAAGGAAATACTGTGAAATAAATTTAGAATACAAAAAACAATGCATGTACAACTGCAATTAAAGGGATATTAAACCTACATTTTTTTATTTTATGATTCAGCTAGATCATGCAATTTTAAGCAATTTTCCAATTTACTCCTATTATTATTATTATTATTTTGGTTCTCTTTGTATCTTTATTTGAAAAGTAGGAGGGTAAGCTTACGAGCCGGCCCATTTTTGAGTCAGCACATGGGTAGAGCTTACTGATTGGTGGCTAAATGTTGGGTTTAATATCCCTTTAAGATATAAAACATTTCTGCAGAAAACAATTTTGTATTATAATTTAAATTCCTTGAAGTGTGAATATTCAGATTTATGAAAACTGTCTTCATCAACATTTCACACATTTAAAATATTTTAAAAATCCAATTTTGTACCAGCACTGTTATAACATTATTTAAACAGGTTGTCATATTTTTATGATCAGAATAATTTATCAAGTTTAATTTAAATAAATAAAACCTGAGCATATAAAATACAGAATAAATAAAATTAATAATTTTGAACAAAATACAAATGCGTTGTATACAAATATTTTCAACATAAAGTGTTGCAAAAGTCCAAAATAACCAGTAATGTAGAGATTATGAAGCCTTAAGTACGTGATAGACTGTATTTAGTATTTTAATGAATTAGCTAAATTACACACTCAACGACTTGTCATATATATATATATATATTTATATATATCTAAATATATATAAATATTTCTAGCACATAAAACACTCACTGGACTTTTATATTGTTTGTTTTGACTATAGTCCAGTGAGTGCTTTATGTGTGCAAAATTTGGCTGTTGATACAAGTGTGAGAGTGCATCCCTTTAGGGAAGTTTTATTTATATATATACAGTATATATATATATATTTAAAAAACATTATTTTTATTTTTTTGCTAATATTACAATGAATGCTAATTATTACAAACAGCAGTCATTGCAATATTTTTTCACACATTACTTACAGTGCACCAATAATAAAATTAAAGGGACAAGCAAGTTGTTTAATATGCCTTGCTTCATAATCAGTTGCAATATCTTTGTATTTATTTTATTAATTTGATGCTATTATTTATATCTGAAAACTATTGAAGCAAGTCATTGAACTCTTGTAAGAAGCAACATTAAATAAAATCTTAAATTAAGTATCAAAACGTCTTAAATGATGAAAGTTGAACATCAAGTAATTAAGTAATTAAGTATTTAAGTAATTAAGTATTTCCTTTCATTACCAATCCATACCCAAGCCTGCAATGTCCTCCTCATAGTAAACAATATATTTTTTTTACTTTACATAGGTGGAAATAGAAAAACAAACATAACATATGGTTCTTACAAAAATGTTCAAGAGACAGATCACCAAATTGGCTGCTACTTAATGGTCTATCGGTATTTTGCTAATTGCAAGTGCTAACTGTATAAGAGAGTTGTGTGTGCCGAAAACCACCTACTGGTAAGATTCTTGGACAAGGCAAAAGTATTATGATTGTGCAAAAACTTTCCTCATAAATATGAGGTAATATATAATGGCCTAAAGACAAATACAGTATAAAGTCAACATAAAGTTATTTCGATAATTTACATCTTAGCGCCATCATTTATATTGAACATAAAACGTACAGAATGAAGTTGCTCAGAATGGTAAACACAGGAATTAAAGGGATAGGAAAGTCAAAATTAAACTTGCATGATTCAGATAGAGCATGTAATTTAAAGACACTTTTAAATTAACTTCTATTGTCAAATGTGCTTTGTTCTCTTGGTATCCCTTGTTGAAAAAGAATACGCACATATCCTACACTAGTGGGAGCTAGCTGCTGATTGGTGCCTGCACACATTTGTCTCTTGTGATTGGCTAACTAGATGTGCTCAGCTAGCTGACAGTGGTGCAATACTACTCCTTCAGCAATGGATAACAAGAGAATGAAACAAATGGGATAATAGAAGTAAACTGGAAAGTTGTTTGAAATTGTATGTTCTATCTGAATCATGAAAGAACATTTTGGGGTTTCCTGTCCCTTTAAATGCTATAAGAAGAGAAAAGATCGGTATAAATGAGACATATCAGCAATTGCAAATATGGAAGGCACAATAGGCAGCTTTTGTGCATCTACGAAGTCTATTTAAATTGACTGTTTAAATTATGCTAACAACACTTAGAATAATTATTCAGAAAATAGATAGTTTATACCCTCATATTAAAAGCCTTTAAAGGGACATTAAACACTAAATATATGCTAGATAGAATGATGCATTCAAAGAAAAGATTAGTCCATGACTAACATGTAGATGTATTTTTTAAAGTTTCATTAGTTGTTTAAAAAGTGACAAATTAAGTGTAAAGTTTTAGTGTCTATAAAACACTGGGAGCTGCCATGTTGTAACTTGTGTTACCTTCTCTGCTGTGGCCAATTAGAGACGGTAATAAATAGGTCACTAGAGTGTGCAGCCAATGGTTGTGCTGGATTTAACAGTGTTCTGCACTTCCATTTCTAACAGGAACTGAAAAGCTCACAATTTTCTAATGGAATTAAAGGCAAAGAGGACAAAATAAATAATGAAAGTATATTGCAGAGTTGTTTTATTATATACAATTTATCATTTTATATTACCATCTCAAAGTGTTTAATGTCCCTTTAAGACCACATATAAAAATATATGCAGTGCTGCACAAATCTAAGGGCTTCTATCATTTTGAATAAGTTAAACGAAAGTAAAAAATATACTACAAATACCACAAGAAATTCTATAAATACAAGAAAAACATCCTCAAAATAGTTTAAAACTATGAACTACAAAACGCTTCTTTACATATTAAAAAGAACAACTATTCTAATTTTTTTATCTTTGTTTTACATCACAAATCTGAGTAGAAAATAAGGCTTATTAGCTACAAGAATATAATATTATAAAATAATTAAATGAAGATTGTTGTCTTTTTCTTTTTGAGATTACCGTAATTAAGTATTTCTGTAAAGTGCTTACTTTTTATAAGGGTTATAGTGCAAATCTTTACTATTGTGCAAAAACCAGTGGTGTATAAAGTTCCGGCGTGGCGTACAGATACATATGTGCATGAGACAAGGCCTAGTAACGCCCTTCATTCTCCACCACATACACCTACAAAGAAAACAATGAATCACTGATTTGAAATAACATCTAGTAATTACTGTTTTCCATATGCAGGGAGTGTGCAACGAGTTCAAATTTTACACAAAAACAATACAGGTTTAATGTCCCTTTAGGAAATCTGCAACTTTGTGAGATTTGTATTTTAACTCTCCAAATGCTTTAAAAAACTTTTTTAGTTTTATACGACAAAGCCTAAAATAAAATGTTATGAGCCAAAAATCCACTAGTCCCGGAAATTGCAGCAAATGAGTAGAAAATTTGACTTTTTCCTATCTTCAACATTGAGTAGACTCCCCCCCCCCCTCCCCTCTGGGCTAGAAGCTTTTAACCACTGACTAATACACTATAGTGATATTTTTTCCACCTATATATATATATATTTTTTTCAATCCCTATATATATATATATATATATATATATAATTCAAGCCCTATATATATATATATATATATATATTTATTCAAGCCCTATATATATATATATATATATATATATATATATATATATATATATATATATATATTCAATCCCTATGTATATATATATATATATATATATATATATATATATATATATATATTCATTCAATCCCTATATATATATATATATTTATTTATTCAAGCCCTATATATATATATAGAGTGCTGCCTGTTCTGAACGGACACCATACAAGTCTCTTTATCACCAAAGACTTATACCACATTATAAGGACTTTCCTTGGGACTGACTGAACACATTGATACATCAATGGACTAGTTTTGTATGAACAACTATTTATCATTTAATTGAGGGCCCTACAGTCACTTTGACCTTATTTTAACACTTGTTAACTTTATAACTTTATACCATCACCAGTTCTACCTGTGCATGTATATACCATTTAGCTTTTTGTGGCGTACTGCATATTAGGAGATCCTAGTTATTTTGGTGATATAATCAACAAGAGCATGTTTATTGCTAACTAGGAGTAACTTGCTATTTTTATGTTTTTACCAGTTAGGATGTGCTCATATATTTAGATACACTTTCACTGGTTTTAGCGCCTCCTATAGGGATTTCAGATCCCTGTTGTTTTTGCTATATATATATATGTGTGTATATATATATATATATATATATATATAGCTTGAAAAATATGACTATAGTTTACCATTCACAGGAAAAAAGTACTAGTCTAGAGGGCAAAAGTTAATAGTCCTCTCAATGCAGTTTCTTTCTTTCTTACTCCGGACTAGTAGCCCTGTGTGTCACTATATTAAAATAATCTGCCTTGTTAAATTAAGTGCTGCCATCTCTGCAGACCACATATTGCCATAGCAAAGCACCCTGTTTAAACGTGTAAACCCTCTAGTTGAATAATGGAGATTTCATTTTGAGTTTCATGATCCTTTAAGTTTTTTTGTTGTTGTTATTTTGGTGCATTTGCATATATCCTTATAAACGTTTATTTAAATTAAATTAGTTATAATTCTTATAATTAATAGCAATCAATGTCAAAATTTGAGTTGCTCTAAAAAAAAATCAAGTAAAAAATATATTTTTGTGGAATTACCTAAAATACTTTTGCCTTAAGAATAATACCCTAGAGCAGGGGTCATCAACCTTGGCTCTCCAGAGGTTTTGAAACTACATTTCCCAAGATGCTCAGCCAGCTTAAAGTGTGTGAGCATCATGGGAAATGTAGTTCCAAAACCTCTGGAGAGCCAAGGATAATGACCCCTGCCCTAGAGTAACAGTAAAACACTGTTCTGATTTGCATACATTTACCCATAATGCCTAGCTGTATTTGAACTATTATTGCTTTCACTTTTAGCATAAAAACAGGTTTTTGACCTGTTTGAAACTTAAAAACGTTAGAAATGTTAAGACGTTTGTTTTTCACTTGACTGCAGTTTGTAGGATTCAAAGAATATATTTTTTTATATTTACTACAAAGTCGTGCCTAAAGCGCACAATATCAGCTAATTCCTTTACTAGATATGTTGGGAAGGTTATTTCTAATGTATTTTCTTACTTTATCTTAAATTATAATTCATTTTGTTTTGCCTTTTTGGAACTCACATACCATTTGAGAAGGGCGGTTCCAGCAGTACTGGCCACAATGCACAAAGCCCCTCCCACTGTCAACAGTGAAGGGGTGTGGTTTAGAAACAAAGCTTGAAATATAAATGCAAATACAACATCCATTGTTCTCATGACGGATACAGGCCCAGCCTTCTCAATCTGTAATGCTTTAACAAGAAAAGTCTGTCCACCCAACCCCAAAAGGCCAATGCATATAAGAAGCCATCTGTCTGTCCCGCAGGATGGCAAACTCCATTCACCTATTACAGCTAGGGCAATTACACACTCAATAAGACCAATGATAGCGTAATACCAGATAGACAGGAAGTAATGAACAGATTTTCCCATCTTTCTCAACAGGACTATAGTCAAAGAAGCTCCTATTGCACTTGCTACAGCAGCTATTGTTCCCTTTAAGTGGTTTGAGTAATCATCTTCAATTCCATCAAGGCGCGAACCGAACAAAAATGGTGGTCTTGCTATAAGAATGACTCCAGTAAGGGTAAACAGCATAAAAACAATATCCCACACGGTGCACTTTTCCTTGAGAAATATGCAAGCAAATACACATGTGAATGCTGGGCTGCTGAACGTTATCACAGTGGCATCAGCAAGAGGCATTGACTGGACAGCGTAGTATGTCAGAATCATAGCAGCAGAGCCTAGAGAACCCCGCAGAAAGAGGAAAATACGCTGATCTTTTGGTCCTAAAAAACCTGTACTGTGGAGAATAAAACAAAAAAAAAAGATAAATTAGTGAATTGTCATATTACTAATTTGAACAGCATAAATTTTACTATACTTAGAATGCAAGCTCAAAAGCCTACCTGCCCTGTACACCACAGTTACACAATGTGATCTACACCAGATGGTTCCTTGTGGGAGGAGCTCTCTATTCCATAATTTTTAGAATCTATTTTTGTAAATGTTACCATGGCATTGATTGGCTCAACGACCGTTTCTGCTTGGGACTAGCAGTTCTCTGTGGCTTTCTTATCTGTGGTTAAACACAAAGACTTGCAGGGTTGCTAGTGCTAAAATTACATGCTTTGACCAGGGCCGGATTGATAATTAGGCAAAGTAGGCATGTGCCTTTATAGAGGGGCGCCTGTCTTTGTATTTTATAAATAACGGTAAGCTTAAATTAACTACCTGAAACCACCGTAGTGAGTGCTGGAAAAAATAGTAACAGCTAGTTTCCGTTCAGATAAAGGACCTCTGATTTTAGAGCTAGCTGCTTCCTGCTTATTTCATCATTTGTTAGCAGCAGTCATGTGCCTACTCTGTCATCCCAAGTGACTTAGGTGGAATGGAACAAGCATATACCCGCAATAGGGTGGCTTCATGTAGGTAACTTTAAGCTCATTATTATTTATAATAAATATATAACAATAATTTAAGTTATAATATGGTCTGCATCATATTATTGATGCTATTAACAGTTAAAGAATGTGATATGATTTTCTGTAGTCCTCACAAATGGACGTGTGTAACTATAAGCATATCTGTGTTTCTAGTTGATAATGTATCTATATATATTTAATATATAAAAATAATTTATGTTCTAATAGGCTCTGTACCATATTATTGATGCTATTATCTGTTAAAAGAATATAATCTTATTTTTTTGTAGCCCCCACAAATAGAAGTCTGTAATTATAAGCACATCAGTGTTTCTACTTGGTAGTGTGTTTGAACAATTTAATATATCCGCATTCTTCATAAACTAATCACAGGATTTACATTACACCTTCTTATATACCCTTACCCCTGATGAAAGTATGGGGCCCGGGGACGTGCTATTATTTCACTGCCGGCGGACAACTTAGTGAACAAGATTTGTGCCCCTACAGGCACCTGGGCTATAAATCTGGCCTTGGCTCTGACAAATGAGAGCCTGTCATTTTGTGACTATAATGTCTCTTCAAAGAACAAATTAATGCTAGTTAATGATAATTAGAAAAAGTGCCATCATAAAATAATTACATTTTCTGCAGGGTACATAAACATATCTGCTTACAATAATATCTTACAGTCCTCACAGTAAAACCTGCCACTGTTGGCTGAATCATTCCTGACTCAATCTTTAAAATAGAATGAGACTTACATACAATTTCTAGGACACTATTATAAGTGGGGTGCTTAAACAAATGCAAGATGGCCAGTCTATTTTAAAGGCAGCAACTTTCTAATTTACTTCTATTCTTGATTTTTCTTCAGTAAGCGCTACCCAGGGTCCTGAACCAAAAATGGGCTTCCTTCTCTTGATACCTTTATTTGAAAAAGAAGTCATCTAAGCTAAGGAGCCAGACAATTTTTGGTTAAGGTCGCTGGACAGCACTTGTTTATTGGTGGGTGAATGTATCCACCAATCAGCAAGAACAACCCAGGTTGATCACCAAAATGGTCCGGCATCTAAACTTACATTATTGCTTTTCAAATAAAGATACCAAGAGAATGAAGAAATGTTGATAATAAGAGTAAATTAGAAAGTTGCTTAAAATTGCATGCTCTATCTGAATCACAAAAGAAAAAAAATTGAGTTCACTGTCCCTTTAACCCCTTAATGACCAAGGACGTACGCCACACGTCCTCAAAAAAAAGTCAGTTAATGACCGAGGACGTGTGGCGTACGTCCTTGGTCTGGAAAGCAGCTGGAAGCGATCCTGCACGCTTCCAGCTGCTTTCCGGTTATTGCAGTGATGCCTCGATATCGAGGCATCCTGCAATAACCCCCCTTGGCCATCCGATGCAGAGAGAGCCACTCTGTGGCCCTCTCTGCACCGGACATCGGTGGCCGGTATCGTTGGTGGGTGGGAGCAAGTCTGGGAGGCGGGTGGTCGGCCATCGATGTGCCGAATGGAGTGGAGGGGGGCGGGATCGGGGGCGGGAGGGGCGGGAGCGCGCACGGGAGCGCGCGCGTGCACGGGGGGCGGGGGGGGGGGCGCGTGCACGGGGCGGGAGCGGGAGGGAACCGCTGCACTACAGAAAAATAAACTGGGTAAAGTAATCAAAAAAAGTTATTAAAGCTGTAAATAAACAGCTAAGGGACCTGGAAGGGGTGGGGGGGTTGATCTTGGGGGGGGGGAAGCTACACTACAGAAAAGATCATTTAAAAAAATAAAAAGGCACATTTTTTTTTACTACACTGGGTACTGGCAGACAGCTGCCAGTACCCAAGATGGCGCCCATTAAGGCAGAGGAGGAGGGTTAGAGAGCTGTTTGGTGGGGGATCAGTGAGGCTGGGAGCTAAGGGGGGATCCTACACAGCAGCATATGTAAATATGCTTAAAAAACACAAAAAAGGCCCAAATATAGCTTTTATTTTAGTACTGGCAGAGTTTCTGCCAGTACTTAAGATGGCGGGGACAATTGTGGGGTGGGGGAGGGAAGAGAGCTGTTTGGGAGGGATCAGGTGGTCTCATGTTTCAGGTGGGAGGCTAAGCTCTACACTAAAGCTAAAATTAACCCTGCAAGCTCCCTACAAGCTACATAATTAACCCCTTCACTGCTAGCCATAATACACGTGTGAAATGCAGCGGCATTTGGCGGCCTTCTAATTACCAAAAAGCAACGCCAAAGCCATATATGTCTGCTATTTCTGAACAAAGGGGATCCCAGAGAAGCATTTACAACCATTTGTGCCATAATTGCACAAGCTGTTTGTAAATGATTTCAGTGAGAAACCTAAAATTGTGAAAAATTTAACGGTTTTTTTAATTTGATCGCATTTGGCGGTGAAATGGTGGCATGAAATATACCAAAATTGGCCTAGATCAATACTAGGGGTTGTCTACTACACTACACTAAAGCTAAAATTATCCCTAAAGGCTCCCTACATGCTCCATAATTAACCCCTTCACTGCTGGGCATAATACACGTGTAGTGCGCAGTGGCATTTAGCAGCCTTCTAATTACTAAAAAGCAACGCCAAAGCCATATATGTCTGCTATTTCTGAACAAAGGGGATCCCAGAGAAGAATTTACAACCATTTAAGCCATAATTACACAAGCTGTTTGTAAATAATTTCAGTGAGAAACCAAAAGTTTGTGAAAAAATTAGTAAAAAAGTGAACGATTTTTTGTATTTAATCGCATTTGGCGGTGAAATGGTGGCATGAAATATACCAAAATGGGCCTAGATGAATACTTTGGGATGTCTACTAAAAAAAAATATATACATGTCAATGGATATTCAGAGATTCCTGAAAGATATTAGTGTTCTAATGTAACTAGCGCTAATTTTGAAAAATAATGGTTTGGAAATAGCAAAGTGCTAATTGTATTTATGGCCCTATAACTTACAAAAAAAGCAAAGAACATGTAAACATTGGGTATTTCTAAACTCAGGACAAAATTTAGAAACTATTTAGCATGGGTGTTTTTTGGTAGTTGTAGATGTGTAACAGATTTTGGGGGTCATAGTTAGAAAAAGTGTGTTTTTTTCAATTTTTTCCTCATATTTTATATTTTTTTTTATAGTAAATGATAAGATATGATGAAAATAATGGTATCTTTAGAAAGTCCATTTAATGGCGAGAAAAACGGTATATAATATGTGTGGGTACAGTAAATGAGTAAGAAGAAAATTACAGCTAAACACAAACACCGCAAAAATGTAAAAATAGCCTTGGTCCCAAACGGACAGAAAATGGAAAAGTGCTCTGGTCACTAAGGGGTTAAATGTTGTAGTTAATGTTTTAGTTTTGCAGATGATTAACATTAATTTTCCATGCTCTTATCCTGCACCAGAAGTCAGCATTTTTTTCTGAAATCTATACTGTGTAAATACAACCAACCACTTAGCAAAGCAAAGCACACTCCTCAGGCAGATTGTTCATTTGAGTGGGACTAAAATAGCTTTCCATATGTCGGGTATTGGTTGTATTGTGTATACAGAGGCCAGCATGACTTAACAGATTCAAGTTCATATAAACAGCTAAAGCACTCAGGGCGTAAGCCGGTCCACTTCAACCTCTCTCTAGGGGCCCGATTCTCAAAAACTCACCGGCATGGAGATAAGTTATAAGCTTATTTTACTGAGAATTATATTGCAAAGTAAATGTCTCTCCTTAAAGGAAAATAACATACAGTAGAACTGCAAAATTAAAAGGTGCATTTATTAAAGGCCGGATGGACAAGGTTCACTACCTCAAACCTGTCCTCCGGCCTTGCTGCTTGTGCAATGACCACCCCCTGCTCGCGTGCAGCTGTCAATCATCCTGATCAGATCGGAATGATTTCACTCCGACACATTTTAGGCGGCGGAGAGGCTAAATAGCAGTGGTCTTAAGACTGCTGCTACTTAACTAGTGTTTCAGGCTCATTCGCACAAACCTGAAACGCTGGGACCCCAAAGCTGCTTTTGCAACTTGATAAATGGGGCCCATGGTGGTGTTCAGAATTCTTTGTTAATGAAAAATCATTTACCCACAATTTCCTATCTGGAATGTCTTCAGGGCAGCAGAGGAGAATATGGACAGCAGCTTACATTTAAACAAAGTTAAAGCAGTACCTATTGCTACTGCTACCCGCCAGCAGCAGCACCAAAATAGTTTTTAATGGTTCAGGAATGGTCAGGAACAAAGTAAAGTCTACATCCCTATTGTCTAATAACCGTGTACATTTTAAGCCTTTTTTTGGCGCCTGCATTTGTTAATTTGTTTTTTTCATTATGGGAACAACTTGTTTATCATTTTCATATGAATGCAATGAATAACAAAAATAGTTATTTTACATTAATCTGTATCTGATTGTACATGCCTAATATAAATACATTTTTGAAATGCCCTCTTTAAGATGGAACTTTTTGCAAGCAATGATTCTTTAAACTCACTCTCATGATAGAAAATACATCGGAACAGTGTTGCCTACTACAGATGTGGGAGATTAACAAACCAGTAAAGGGCCATGATACCCAAATGTTGAAAAACTTGAAAGAGATTCAGCATAGCTGTAAAAAGCTGACTAGAAAATATCACCTGAACATCTCTATGTAAAAAAGAAAGATATTTTACCTCAAAAGTCCATTGTAAAGGACTTCTAAGCAGCAAATCAGTATGTCTGTCCCGGGACAGCTAAGGGAGTGAGCTTCGTGCACACTCATCTTATTTCCCTATTCAATTTAAGGAAGTTTACTATGAAATCTCATAAGAGTTAAGTCAAATCTCACGAGATCACAGTAAAAGAGTTCATGAACTCAGCACTGCTGATGTTGATTGGCTGCTGTTCATTTCTTAATTTTTTTTTTTTTTTTACCTGCAGCTGAGCAATAGCTGAAGTATATTTTTTTACACAGAACTTACTCTGCTGAGCTGAGGAAACTGTGAGGTAAAATATCTTCCTTTTTTTACATAGAGATGCTCAGTTGATATTTTCCTGTCAGCTTTTTACAGTTATGCTGCTTCAGTTTCAAGTGATTAAGCAATAAGCACATGAGCATTATGTCCCTTTAAATACAGTAGAATTGCATAATCAAAAGGTGCATAATAAAAAACAATGCAATAGCACTTACTCTTTTTCTTACGGCCCCCTATATCATGTGACAGCCATCAGCCAATCACAGACTCATATTCATATACACTGTGAACTTTTGCACATGCTCAGTAGGAACTGGTACATAAAAAAATGTTCACAATTTGATAATGGAAGTAAATTGGAAAGTTTCTTAAAACTGCTGCTCTATTAGAATCATGAAAGTTTATTTTTTATTTTAGTGTCACTTTAAAGGGACAGTCAAGTTAAAAAAAAAACTTTCATGAATCAAATAGGGCATGTAATTTTAAACAACTTTCCAATTTACTTTAATCATCAATTTTGCTTTGTTCTCTTGGTATTCTTAGTTGAAAGATAAACCTAGGAGGTTCATATGCTAATTTCTTAGAACTTGAAGGCCGCCTCTAATCTAAATGCATTTTGACAGTTCTTCACCACTAGAGGGCTTTAGTTCATGTGTTTCATGAGGAATGAGCACTGATTGGCTAAAATGCAATAACTGAAATAAGGGGGCAGTCTGCAGAGGCTTAGATACAAGGTAATTACAGAGGTAAAACGTGTATTATTATAACTGTGTTGGTTATGCAAAACTGGGGAATGGGTAATTAAGGGATTATTCTGGTGTTGACTGTCCCTTTAAGTAGTATGAGAAAAATGATTTGTGCCATAGTTTGCTCAGGCTCTCTTGTTGGAGCCATGTAAAAATTAAGGAACATAACATTGCATGTATTAAATTGTTTAATAAATCCGCTTGTCACTTACTTGAAATAAATTAAGCCGGGCAAAACAAACAGCATCTGAAACACACACCGAATTGCACTAATTTCCACAGAGTGAATATTTTCGATTTTCTTCACTATTAGAGAACTAGATGAAAAGAAAAGTGCTGACAAAATGGTGTAGAAGATGCCTAGTCCTGGACACGTGCACTTTTTCTTCCCTGAAATAAACAATACAAGTAGAATTACTAGCTGTTCATGCAAAGAAATACAATGTATAACTATTTTATTTTTATAAAAGGGCTATACTGGTGCAAAAGAAAAAATAATTAAATAATTTTTCAGATAAAGGGGCATGAAACTCAATTTCTTTCATGATCAGATAGAGCGTACATTTTTAAACAACGTTCTAATTTATTTCTATGATCTAATTTGCTTCATTTTCTTGTTATCCTTTGTTGAAAAGCATACCTAGGTAGGCTCAATGAGCAGCAATGTACTACTCTGCGCTAGATGCTGATTGGTGGCTGCGCATGTTGTCACTGGCTCACAAGATATGATCAGCTAGCCTCCAGTAGTACATTGCTGCTCCTTCAACAAAGGATAACAAAAGAATGAAGCAAAATTGATAACAGAAGTAAATTGGAAGGTTGTTTAAAACTGTAGGTTCTGTCTGAATCATGAAAGAAAAATGCTGGGTTTCATGTCCCTTTAACAAATATGCCAAGTTCAGCTGCACCAAATTTAAAATGTAACATTTTTAAAGGGACACTGAACCCAAATTTTTTCTTTCATGATTCAGATAGAGCATGCAATTTTAAGCAACTTTCTAATTTACATCTGTTATCAATTTTTCTTCGTTCTCTTGATATCTTTATTTGAAAAAGAAGGCATCTAAGCTAAGGAGCCAGCAAATTTGTGGTTCAGAACCATGGACAGCAATTGTTTATTGGTGCTGTCCAACCAGCAAGGACAACCCAGGTTGTTCACCAAAAATAGGCCGGCATCTTAACTTAAATTCTTGCTTTTCAAATAAACATACCAAGAGAATGAAGAAAATTTGATAATAGGAGTAAATTAGAAAGTTGCTTAAAATTGCATGCTTTATCTGAATCACAAAAGAAAAAATTTGGGTACAGTGTCCCTTTAAGTGATTATTTGAAATAGCATTTCCAGTGAATTTACACAGTTTTCAATTTGTTAGCATGATTGAACACAGTCTTTGTTTTTCTTATTCAATGTTAATCTATCAGAAAACTGATGTTTTTTTTTGTTTGTTTTTTACAGTCTGTAGAGAGCAATTAATCAGAATTCATCAGGAAACTTTTAGCTTATTCATTAGCCTTGACTATTACAAAAAAAAAGTTTAGAATTGCATAGCTCATTTTTTAAATTTTTGTTTTGTTTTTGTGCTTACTCAGTGCTCATGTTTCCTGGTTTAAATGGACAGTAATAATAATTGTTTAACTATATTAAATATTGTAGTGTAAAGCCCCTGTATTTCTTTAAAGATGCATAAAACACCAAATAAATGATATATTCAAAGCAAAGATTAGCCTGAGAATGTTATGAGATGTATTTTTTTGATTATATCTTTTTTAAAGATTAAATAAATAAATTGTATAGTTTTAGGGGGCAATTTGTTATGGCCGAATTGGGCCAATTCCAAATGTTTCCGCATGAGCCTTTATGCTCGCTGGAAACAGGAGTTAACTCATACTCCACCTCTGAGGCTGCGTACAGGACCTTCTCCGCCGGACTTCAGGAACCGTGAGGACCAGCTTGGGGGTTAGACTTAGGATTTTTTAAGGTTTTTTTGGGGGGATTTGTTTTATTTAGATTAGGGATGGGCAGAAAAAGAGCTAAATGCCCTTTTAAGGGCAATGCTCAAACAAATGTCCTTTACAGGACAATGGGTAGTTTTGGTTTTTTAGTGTTAGGTTCTTTTATTTTGGGGGGTGGAGGGGTTTAATGTTAGGTGGGACTTTGTATATTTTTGTAAAAGAGCTGATTATCTTGGGGCAATGCCCTGCAAAAAGCCCTTTTAAGAGCTACTGGTAGTTTATTATTAGAGTAGGTTTTTTTTTTATTTTGGGGGGTCTTTTTTATTTTAACAGGGATTAGGTTTAATTTTGTTAAATTTGGTAATTTGATTTTTTTATTTTCTGTAATGATAGCTTTTTTTATTTTTTGTAAACATTTTTTGTTTTGTTTGTAACTTTAGAATGTATTAGTTTAGGTAATTTGGGTTTATTTAATGGGGTGTTAGGTTAGGGGGTGTAAGGTTAGTGTACTGTACTTAGTTATTTAAATAGTTATTTACGTTGTGGGTTTTGCGTTTTAAAGGGTTAATATGTTAAATAGGTTTATTGTGATGTAAGGGTTTCGCGGTTTAGGGGTTAATAGGGTAAATAGGTTTATTGCGATGTAGGGATTAATAACTTAAATAGGTTTATTGCAATGTAGGGGTTTTGCGGTTTAGGGGTTAATAGGGTAAATAGGTTTATTGCAATGTGGGGATTTTGCGGTTTAGGGGTTAATAGGGTAAATAGGTTTATTGCGATGTGGGGGTTTTGCGGTTTAGGGGTTAATAGGGTAAATAGGTTTATTGCGATGTCAGCTAAGCTAAGATTGCAGTGACGATGCTGAATTCACATTTTGCATACCATGCAAACGTTAATTACAAAAAAATAGACAAAGAAAGATAATTAAATAGTCAAATAAACGTTTGGTATGTGATCAACTACAGAGAAAATTTGAGCTTTTCTACATTTCAGTATAATTTATCACATGCCTTATAACATAAATTGTTAAAACTTGATTATATTTTTGACCATGGGGCCGATTTATCAACAGTCATGCATTTAACAGTTCACAAGCAGTTCTGGTGAACTGCTTGTGCAATGCCGCCCCCTGCAGATTGGCGGCCAATCGGCCGCTAGCAGGGGGTGTCAATCAACTCGATCGTATCCGGTTGATTGCTTGTCCACCGCCTCAGAGGCGGCTGACTAGTTAAGGAGCAGCGGTCTTAAGACAGCTGCATCTTAACTCCATCTTAATAAGGATATTCAGGGCCATTCGTCCCTTGATAATTCAGCCCCTATGGGTTTAAATCCAATTCTTATGATTCTGTTTATCGGCGGTGTTTATCCGTGTTTTTTTTAAAGTTTTGAGTGATCATATTCCAAGCAATAAAACTATTTCCGTATTGAGAAAGGTTCTGATTGTATATAAGCAGATATGATGTATGGGCAGCAATGGCTTTGTTAATCACAATCTTCCTGACCACGGATTTTGCACTTTATCTCATTAATAAAATTCAACACACAAAGGGGCCGATTTATTAATGCCTGGTGGACATGATACGCTGCAGTGTATCATGTCTGCAAGACATCACTGAATGCCAACAGCATGTGCTGTCTGCATTTAACATTGCACAAGCAGTTCTGGTGAACTGCTTGTGCAATGCCGCCCCCTGCAGATTCGCGACCGCTAGCAGGGGGTGTCAATCAACCTGATCGGGTAAATTGCTGTCCACCGCTCAGAGGCCCCATAGGGTGTTGATAAAGAACAAAACTAGAGGTTCAACATGTTTGCCAGTATTCCATGACAATTTGGAATAATTATATTATCTTGTGCATGTGCAATACACTTTTAAATGGTCACAAAAAAACATTTTAGATGTATATATCAAATTATCAATATATGGTTTGGATTCATTAAAACTATATTCAGCACTATTGTATAGTCCCTCAGTACTTAATAGACAAATATGTGATATCTCGTACAGCTAACAAAATCTGCAGGAAAGTAGAGAAAATGGAACCACAGCCATAGCATTGAGAATCAGTGTTTAGCAATTGAGCTCTTAAAGGGACAGTTTAGTCAAAATTAAACTTTCATGATTCAGATAGAGCATGCAACTTTCCAACTTACTTTTATCATCAAATTTGGTATTATTTTAAGAAAGCAAAACCTTGAAGCCCTTGAAGGCCGCCTCTTATCTGAATGCATTTGAAACGGTTTCACAGCTAGAGGGCATTAGTTCATGTGTGTCACATAGATAACATTGTGCTCCCGCCCATGGATTTCCCTCGGAGTCAGCACTGATTGGCTAAAATGTAAGTATGTCAAAAGAACTGAAATAAGGGGGCAGTCTGCAGAGGCTTAGATACAAGGTAATTACAGTGGTAAAACGTATATTAATATAACCGTGTTTGTTATGCAAAATTAGGGAATGGCAAATAAAGGGATTATCTATCTTTTTAAACAATAAAAATTCTGGAGTAGACTGTCCCTTTAATATATTTGGGTTTTTTTCATACTAGCAATTTTGGGATTGTGAAGTACAGTATTTGCATCTTTAGGAAGGGGTTTTCTCTTTACAATAGTGTCAGGAGCCAGGACAAAAAACCCCGTTCTGTACCGTGTGAGTGAGGTTTGGAAATCACGGTCTGTACAGTGGGTTTTAGAAAATGAAGTTTGTGCAGTGAGTTCTGCAACTTTGGACTATCTATAAAACCGTGTTACTTAGCGGTTTCATGGTGTACAGTGTGAGAACTGTTAAAATCCTGTTATAGTCCCTTTTTTTCTTATGGAAATGAATATCCTGCACTGTTCTTGATTTTAGATGAAAATCTTACCAAAATGGAAAACAAGGTTTTCTTAATGAATTTAAAAAAAAACAACTTATTAACATATTCAAAATTTAAAAATTTGTGTGCCGTTTTGGGAAAAAGAAGATCAAATCTTGTGTGTGTTAACAATCTCGGCTGTATTTGACTTGGAAAGAATTTGATAATTTTGTTAGCCAAAAAAAATGAAAGGGAAATGAAACCACAATTTTTTTATTCCATGATTCAGACAGAACATGCAATTTTAAACAACTTTCCAATTTAGTTCTATTATCTAATTGTCTTCATTCTCTTGGTATCCTTTGTTGAAAAACATATCTAAATAGGTTCATGAGCTGCTGATTGGTGGTTGCACAGACGTTTCGTATTATTGGCTCACCCATATGCATTGTGATTTCTTCAACAAAGGATACCTAAAGAATGAAGCAAATTAGATAATAGAAGTAAACTGGAATGATGTTTAAAATTGTATTCTCTGGGGTAGATTTATCAACGTGTGGGCGGACATGATCCGTTGTAGCGGATCATGTCCGCCGCACATCAATAAATGCAGACAGCATACGCTGTCGGCATTTAGCATTGCACAAGCATTTCTAGCTAGCTGCTAGCAGGGGGTGTCAATCAACCCGATCGTATCCGATCGGGCTGATTGCTGTCCGCCGCCTTAAAGGTGGCGTACGAGTTAAGGAGCAGCGGTCTTATGACCGCTGCTTCTTAACTTACATTACCGGCGAGCCGGAAAGTACGGGAGTAGATAGAAGCATCCACTGCTTGCTTGGTAAATCTACCCCTCTATCTGAATCATGAAAGAAAACATTTGGGTTTCATTTCCCTTTAACATCTGTTATTTTTGAACATCAGGAAAAAATTGAGAAAAATTGGAATTGACCCCCTGGCATAAGCACAATGTTATCTATATGGTACACATAAACTAATGCCGTCTAGCTGTGGAAAAACTGCACTCAGATAAGTGGTGGTCTTCAAGGGCTTAGAAATTAGCATATGAGCCTACCTAGGTTTAGCTTTCAACTAAGAAAACCAAGAGAACAAAGCAAATTTGATGATAAAAATAAATTGGAAGGTTGTTTAAAATTGCATGCCCTATCTCAGTGATTTGCAACCTTTTTTTTGCTGTGGCACACCTTTTTTTACATTAAAAAATCCTGTGGCACACCACCATCCCAAAATTTGACAAAATCACACATTGTAGCCTAATACAGGATATATATATATACACACTGTACTGTGCTGTCATGCCATGCCTCCTACAAACTATACATGACATATTGACATTCATTCACAAACACCCCCGCACTGTTGTTAGTCTGCCGTGGCACACCTGAGGATCTCTCACGGCACACTAGTGTGCCACGGCACACTGGTTAAAAAACACTGCCCTATCTGAATCATTAAAGTTTAAATTGGACTAGACTGTCCCTTTAAGATGGAAGTATTTGTGATTCAAAGTTGTGGAGGAGGGAGTCCCCGGAGTGAGGATTCTTTGGGTGCTAGGTGTGGCTGTCCATTGGGTAAGATGTTGTGTAGAGTGCTTGGATACTAAACCCAAATTTTTCTTTCATGAATTAATTCAGATAGAGCAGGCAATTTTAAGCAACTTTCTAATTTACCCCTATTTTAAATTTTTTGGAAAATTGCAAGCTCTATCTGGGTTTAGTATCCGTTTAAGGTACTTGCAGGAAGGTGTTACATACTAAAGTGACTTGTGTTGTTGGTTGATTACAATTTGGGTAGGTAACAGTGGTAGGAGTTGCAATGTGTGCTAGTAACTGTGGAGGGCCAAGGTTAGATTAAAATAGACAGTAAAGTCAAAATGAAATTTTCATGTTTCAGAAAGAGAATGCAAATTTAAACAATTTTCCAATTTACATCTTTATACAGATTTGCTTTGTGCTTTTGCTATCTTTTTTTGAAGAGTAAACCTAGGTAGGGTTATATAAGCTCTGGAGCATGCACATATCTTAGTATTTTATGGCAGCAGTCTTTACAACAAAGTATAACATTGCAACAAACGTTGCAAAAAATGCTACCATAGAGTGCTATGGACACGTGCACATTTTATATGAGCCTACCTAGGTTTATTTTTCAACAAAGGATACCAAAAGTACAAAGTAAATTTGATAACAGATGTAAATTGGAAAGTGGATTAAAATTATATGCTTTATCTAAATCATGAACATTTATTTTTTTTACTTTACTGTCCCTTTAAAAAAGGTTAAAGGGATAGTCAAGTAAAAAATAAACTTTCATGATTCAGATAGGGCATGTAATTTTAAACAACTTTCCAATTTACTTTGATGGTCAATTTTGCTTTGTTCTCTTGGTATTTTTAGTTGAAAGCTAAACCTAGGTAGGCTCATATGCTAATTTCGAAGCCCTTGAAGGCCGCCTCCTATCTGAATGCATTTTGACATTTTTCACAACTAGAGGGCGTTAGTTCAAGTGTGCCATATATATATATATATATATATATATATATATATATATATATATATATATATATATGTAATATTGTGCTCAGGCCTGTGGAGTTCCTAGGAGTCAGCACTGATTGGCTAAAATGTAAGTCTATCAAAAGAACTGAAATAAAGGTGCAGTCTTTAGAGGCTTAGATATAAGGTGATCACAGAGGTAAAAAGTGTATTAATATAACATTGTTGGTTATGTAAAACTAGGGAATGGGTAATAAAGGGATAATCTATCTTTTTAAACAATAAAAATTCTGGGGTAGACTGTCCTGGCTACACAAAAAGGACTATGGATTTTCACTAATCTCTATTACTGCAAACTGCTTAGAATACAAAGAAAAAAAACTATTAGCTACTGAAACAAAAACAAACTTATTTGGAGCAGAACTCAGCATTTCAGTGTCTTCAAAAAATAACACAAACAGATGAGCATAAATCCTAAACAATACAACAAAATCTGGGTCCGCGCCATCATTATCAGGATGTGCGACAGTCAAACAACTGATTTGTTTGTGCATTTTATTCACACTTCACACACCCATGTACACAATAACAAATGCACTGTATTCTCTCTTTAGTGCCACACTGTCTCCCCTTGTGCCCGCCTCTCCCCCCTTTTTGTTGTGCTGCAAGGCGGTAGCCTTGCTGGGAATCAGTGAAATGAGATTCAACCTACTCAGTTTCTGATATGCTTCTTTATCTCTGTGTTTAATGATTATACAGGCTTCCACACTGATATCTTAAAGTTCAAGTCCTTGTTCTTATCTAGGCTTACTGTGAATAAAGGTTAAAGTACTGATAATACTAATTAGTTTAAAGGGACATGAAACCCCAAATTTTGCTTTCATTATTTAGATAGAGAATACAATTTTAAACAACCTTCCAATTTATTTCTATTATTTAATTTGCTTCCTTCTCTTGTTATCCTTTGCTGAAAGGTTTATCTAAGCAAGCTCAGGAGAAGCAAAGAACCTAGGTTCTAGCTGCTGATTGGTGGCTGCATATATATATATATATATATATATATCGATTGTCATTGGCTTACCCATGTGTTCAGTTAGAAACCAGTAGTACATTGCTGCTCCTTCAACAAATGATACCAAGAGAATGAAACAAAGTTAGATAATAGAAGTAAATTAGAAAGTTGTTTAAAATTGTATTCTCTATCTGAATAATAAAATAATTTTTTGGGGTTTCATGACTCTTTAAAGGGATCGGAAACCCACACGTTTTCTTTCATGATTCAGATAGAGCATATCATTTTAAACAATTTTCAAATTTACGTCTATTATCAATTGTGCTTTGTTTCTTTTGGTATCCTTTGTTGAAAAGCATACCTAGGTAGGCTTAGCTGCTGAGAGCTCGCTGCTTGGTGGCTGCACATATATACCTTATGTCATTGGCTTACCTGGTGTGTTCAGCTAGCTCCCAGTAGTGGATTGCAGGACCTTCAATAAAGGATACTAAGACAATGAACCAAAATTGATCATAAAAGTAAATTGGAAAATCGCATGCTCTGTCTGAATCCTGAAATAAACATTTACTGTTCAAACGTGTCTCATATTCAAGGCACTAAATGAAAGATCAGGCCTACATTAAATAACACATTAAAGGGACATGAAACACAAAATTGTTCTTTAATGATTCAGATAGAGCATGCAATTTTAAGCAACTTTCTAATTTACTCCTATTATTAATTTTTCTTTGTTCTCTTGCTATCTTTATTTGAAAACGCAGGATTGTTAGCTTAAAGGGACATAATACTCATATGCTAAATCACTTGAAACTGATGCAGTATAACTGTAAAAAGCTGACAGGAAAATATCACCTGAGCATCTCTATGTAAAAAAGGAAGATATTTTACCTCACAATTTCCTCAGCTTAGCAGAGTAAGTTCTGTGTAAAAAGTTATACTCAGCTGCTCCCAGCTGCAGGTAAAAAAATAAAAAAAATGAAGAAATGAACAGCAGCCAATCAGCATCAGCATTGCTGAGGTCATGAACTCACTGTGATCTCATGAGATTTGACTTAACTCTCATGAGATTTCATAGTAAGCTTCCTTTACCTGATTGGTGAAATAATATGAGAGTGCACGAAGCTCATCCTTTCAGTTGTCCCGGGACAGACATACTGATATGCTGCTTAGAAGTCCTTTACAATGGGAGGTGGCTACTGAGGAACTTTTGAGGTAAAATATCTTTCTTTTTTACATAGAGATGTTCAGGTGATATTTTCTAATCAGATTTTTACAGCTATGCTGCATCACTTTCAAGTGTTTAAACATTTGGGTATTATGGCCCTTTAAGAGCCGGCCAATTTTTGGTTCAGCACCTGAGTAGCACTTGCTGATTGGTAGCTAAATGTAGCAAACCAATCAGCAAGCTCTTCCCAGGTTCTGAACCAAAAATGGGCCGGCTCCTAACCTTACATTTCTGCTTTTTCAAATAAAGACAGCAAGAGAATGAAGAAAAATTGATAATATGCGCAAATTAGAAAATTGCTCAAAATCACATGTTCTATCTGAATCATGAAATTAAAAAAAATGGGATTAGTATCCCTTTAACATTTGGTTAACTTTTGCTAAAGCTGAAAAGAAGATAAACATGAAAATATTTTAGATTAAAAAAGGCCAGTAAATGTGTAATCTGACCATTAACAGAGCATAAATCATATATTTGAATTACTTTAGCTATAGTTTTTTTCTGTGATTATGTGTTTCTTTTTTTCTCAAGAGAGGATTATATAAAGTATCACATGTACTAGACTAGAAACTAATTCCACTTCTGCAGATCACTGTCATTTTAGAAATTAGGTATAATGATAAGAATTCTAATCACCTACTGCTGATGTGGGAGGTAAAATAAAATATAACAAAGGTTTAGTACAGTGAGATATAAAGGGTCATGAATCTCAAAAAAAATATTTCATGATTTAGATAGATAATACAATTTTAAATAACTTTCTAATTCACTCATATTATCTAATGTGCTTCATTCTCTTAGTATCCTTTATTGAAGGTGAAGTGATGCACTACTGAGAGCAAGCTGAAAGTTAATTACAAGAGGTATATATGTGCAGTCACCAATCAGCAGCTTCTAAACCTACCTAGGTATACTTTTCAACAAAGGATACAAAGAGAAGGAAACAAATTAGATAATAGAAATAAATTGGAAAATTGTTTAAAATGGTATGCTCTATGTAAATCATGAAAGAATTTTTTTTTGGATTTTACGTCTCTTGAAATCCACAGAGTCAGGTGCCAAAGTAAAACCATATTAAATACAGTAGAATTGTATAATGAGCAAGTGCATAATAGAAATGCAACGCAATAGCTCTTACTATAAAAAATTATTCTGACAAATTTAAAAATGTATTTCCATTTTTTGGCCCATGTATCATGTGACAATCATCAGCCAATCACAGACTTGTAAACAGATACACTGTAAACTCTTGCACATGCTCAGTAGGATCTGGTGCCTCAGAAAGAGTGCATATAAAAATACTGCACAATTTAATAAATGTTGTAAATTGGAAAGGCTCTGAAAACTGCACGTTCTATCTGAATGATGAAAGTTTAATTTTGAGTTTAGTGTCCCTTTAAAGTTGTAATTAAAGGGACGTGAACGTCAAAATTAAACTTTCATTATTCAGGTAAAGCATTCAATTTAAAAAAAAAAAAACAACAACTTTTCAACTTAATTCTGTTATTAAATTTGCCTCTTTCATTTGGTATCCTTTGTTAAAACTTAGATCCTTTCAATGAGAGCATACCTCTATTATCGCCATATGGTAACATTGTTATACATTTATATTTGACAAAAGAAGTCAATTGAAAAGTTGTCTTGTCAACTGTACTCTCTATCGCCTTGTTTCTCAATTTGAGGTATATGTACCCATGGGGTACCTGGAGTACTGCCAAGGGGTACTTTGATGCAGTTTATAAAAACATTCACATTATCACAGAAATCTGTGTTTCTCATTTCTCCCCTGAGTACCCCTAACAGGTCAGACTCTAATTCCTGGTTTGGGCTGGTCAGCTGCTCGTGCACTGTGTCACAGAGAAAGTGCCAAGTAAAATCTATAATACTGTCAAAAAGTGTCACAGAGACATATGTCATATATAGGGCCACAGTGAAATATCACAAGGAAAATATGCCATGATGATATGTGCCAGGTAAAGTGTTCTATACCCAAGTATGCCACAATGAAATGAGCCTGATAAGCTGAATATATGATAAAGTTTTATGTGACATAATATAAAGAATTAATTGTTTGCTGTGTGTGTGTGTCGAATTCTTTATTTTGTGTTGCTCTATTACAAATTCCAGAAAACAGTGACATATACTGTAGATCTGATACCACTTTGACATTTAGGTAGGCTGACTATATTGCCGCTTTAAAAAGGGACACATATAAAAAATACATATGTCAGGGCTGTTTAAAGAAATGTTTTGTATAAGAACCCTGACATATGTATTTTTCATATGTGTTCCTTCTTAAAGCGGCAATATGGTCAGCCTACATTTAGGGGTATACATAGTGATCCTCATCGGTTTAACCTAATAATATTTATGTGTTGCAGTGGGAGGTACAAATATGTATGCCTGTAGGGGTACTTGTTACAAAAAGGTTTAGAAACCCTGGCAGTTTCATTTTGACTTCATGTGTCTTTAATAAAGCTTCCCTTGGCTTGTATATGGTGGTCTATTTTGGTTTATTTTACTGCCATGAACTCATCCAGGTTCTCATCCTCCCATAGTTTATACTATTTTTGTACTGGCGCCGACACACCTGTTGCCATGTTATTTATTTATTCCTTAATTCCTGCTTACTCCACATTGTAGATTAGCTTTTAATTAAAGTGACATTAAATTCAAAATTCTAATCCCCCCTTTCAATATGTTATGCATAGTAAAATGAAGGAAAATAACATTTATAGTGAACTGTCATTATTTATTTTCCCTGCTTTTCACACTTCAGATCCTAACCTGGCTACATGCTACTTAGCAATTGCTAAATCAATACAGAAGCATATATATATATATATATATATATATATATATATATATAAAAATATATATGTATATATATATATATATATATATATATATATAAAACTAAATTAGTTTTAAAAAATTATGTTAACCTTATGTCTTAAGTGATGGTCAACCTCAGCCATTTGCTCAACAATGTTAATACAGCACAACTAAAAGAGGGCAATTTCATTCATTAAATTTCAATCAAGTATATTGTAGTATAATATATTTCCCTTTCACGCCTGTAAGCTGTTGTACCGTTGCTCCCCCCTTAACAGAGCCTCTATTTTTTTATATGACGTTGCAGGCTCTAGCCAATAGGATCGCACCCCCATTGGCTTCCTGCAACGTTTCTCTCACTCCCCTGTGTTCTTTTGTGCATATTTATTCTCTGTGAAAGGCATAGTGTGCTAAAAGAGACTGCACCCTGAGTGGCACTGGCCTTATGAACAAGCATGGAAGTTTTTCTAGCTTTGTCTCTCTCACATAGAAGAAAAAAATATCTTTAGCTATATCAAAAACATAATTTATGCTTACCTGATAAATTCCTTTCTTCTGTAGTGTGATCAGTCCACGGGTCATCATTACTTCTGGGATATTAACTGCTCCCCTACAGGAAGTGCAAGAGGATTCACCCAGCAGAGCTGCATATAGCTCCTCCCCTCTACGTCACTCCCAGTCATTCGACCAAGGACCAACGAGAAAGGAAAAGCCAAGGGTGAAGTGGTGACTGGAGTATAAATTAAAAAATATTTACCTGCCTTAAAAACAGGGCGGGCCGTGGACTGATCACACTACAGAAGAAAGGAATTTATCAGGTAAGCATAAATTATGTTTTCTTCTGTTAAGTGTGATCAGTCCACGGGTCATCATTACTTCTGGGATACCAATACCAAAGCAAAAGTACACGGATGACGGGAGGGATAGGCAGACTCTTTATACAGAAGGAACCACTGCCTGAAGAACCTTTCTCCCAAAAATAGCCTCCGATGAAGCAAAGGTGTCAAATTTGTAAAATTTGGAAAAAGTATGAAGCGAAGACCAAGTTGCAGCCTTGCAAATCTGTTCAACAGAGGCCTCATTCTTGAAGGCCCAAGTGGAAGCCACAGCTCTAGTAGAATGAGCTGTAATTCTTTCAGGGGGCTGCTGTCCAGCAGTCTCATAAGCTAAACGAATTATGCTACGAAGCCAAAAAGAAAGAGAGGTAGCGGAAGCTTTTTGACCTCTCCTCTGCCCAGAGTAAATGACAAACAGAGAAGACGTTTGTCGGAATTCCTTAGTTGCCTGCAAGTAAAATTTTAGAGCCCGGACTACATCCAGGTTGTGCAGTAGACGTTCCTTCTTTGAAGAAGGATTTGGGCATAAAGAAGGAACAACAATCTCTTGATTGATATTCCTGTTAGTAACTACCTTAGGTAAGAACCCAGGTTTAGTACGCAGGACTACCTTATCCGAATGAAAAATCAAATAAGGAGAATCACAATGTAAGGCTGATAATTCAGAGACTCTTCGAGCCGAGGAAATAGCCATTAAAAATAGAACTTTCCAAGATAACAACTTTATATCAATGGAATGAAGGGGTTCAAACGGAACGCCCTGTAAAACATTAAGAACAAGGTTTAAACTCCATGGTGGAGCAACAGTTTTAAACACAGGCTTAATCCTGGCCAAAGCCTGACAAAAAGCCTGGACGTCAGGAACTTCTGACAGACGTTTGTGTAACAGAATGGACAGAGCTGAGATCTGTCCCTTTAATGAACTAGCAGAAAAACCCTTTTCTAAACCTTCTTGTAGAAAAGACAATATCCTAGGAATCCTAACCTTACTCCAAGAGTAACCTTTGGATTCACACCAATGTAGGTATTTACGCCATATCTTATGGTAAATCTTTCTGGTAACAGGTTTCCTAGTCTGTATTAAGGTACTAATAACTGACTCAGAAAACCCACGTCTTGATAAAATTAAGCGTTCAATTTCCAAGCAGTCAGCTTCAGAGAAGTTAGATTTTGATGTTTGAAGGGACCCTGTATCAGAAGGTCCTGTTTCAGAGGTAGAGACCAAGGCGGACAGGATGACATGTCCACCAGGTCTGCATACCAAGTCCTGCGTGGCCACGCAGGTGCTATTAGAATCACTGATGCTCTCTCTTGTTTGATTCTGGCTATCAATCGAGGAAGCAACGGGAAGGGTGGAAACACGTAAGCCATCCTGAAGTCCCAAGGTGCTGTCAGAGCATCTATCAGGACTGCTCCTGGATCCCTGGATCTGGACCCGTAACGAGGAAGCTTGGCGTTCTGTCGAGACGCCATGAGATCTATCTCTGGTTTGCCCCAACGTCGAAGTATTTGGGCAAAGACCTCCGGATGAAGTTCCCACTCCCCCGGATGAAAAGTCTGACGACTTAAGAAATCCGCCTCCCAGTTCTCCACTCCCGGGATGTGGATTGCTGACAGGTGGCAAGAGTGAGACTCTGCCCAGCGAATTATCTTTGATACTTCCATCATAGCTAGGGAGCTTCTTGTCCCTCCCTGATGGTTGATGTAAGCTACAGTCGTGATGTTGTCCGACTGAAACCTGATGAACCCCCGAGTTGTCAACTGGGGCCAAGCCAGGAGGGCATTGAGAACTGCTCTCAATTCCAGAATGTTTATTGGCAGGAGACTCTCCTCCTGACTCCATAGTCCCTGAGCCTTCAGGGAATTCCAGACGGCACCCCAACCTAGAAGGCTGGTGTCTGTTGTTACAATTGTCCAGTCTGGTCTGCTGAATGGCATCCCCCTGGACAGGTGTGGCCGAGAAAGCCACCATAGAAGAGAATTTCTGGTCTCTTGATCCAGATTCAGAGAAGGGGATAAGTCTGAGTAATCCCCATTCCACTGACCTAGCATGCACAGTTGCAGTGGTCTGAGGTGTAAGCGTGCAAAGGGTACTATGTCCATTGCCGCTACCATTAAGCCGATTACCTCCATACATTGAGCCACTGACGGGTGTTGAATGGAATGAAGAGTGCGGCAAGCACTTTGAAGTCTTGATAGCCTGTCCTCTGTCAGGTAAATCTTCATTTCTACAGAATCTATAAGAGTCCCCAGGAAGGGAACTCTTGTGAGTGGAACGAGTGAACTTTTCTTTTCGTTCACCTTCCATCCATGTGACCTTAGAAATGCCAGCACTAACTCTGTATGAGATTTGGCAGTTTGAAAGCTTGAAGCTTGTATCAGAATGTCGTCTAGGTATGGAGCTACCGAGATTCCCCGCGGTCTTAGTACCGCC
Organism: Bombina bombina; assembly: GCF_027579735.1. NCBI lineage: Eukaryota > Metazoa > Chordata > Amphibia > Anura > Bombinatoridae > Bombina > Bombina bombina. Next base: position 108,989,044 of record NC_069507.1, read on the forward strand.
AGAAGAGCACCCAGAACCTTTGTGAAGATTCTTGGCGCTGTAGCCAATCCGAATGGAAGAGCCACAAACTGGTAATGCCTTAGGTACCGGTAATGATCTTTGTGAATCGGTATGTGCAGGTAAGCATCTTTTAAATCTACAGTGGTCATGTACTGACCCTCTTGGATCATAGGTAAAATTGTCCGAATAGTCTCCATCTTGAACGATGGAACTCTTAGGAATTTGTTTAGGATCTTTAAGTCCAGGATTGGTCTGAAAGTTCCCTCTTTTTTGGGAACCACAAACAGATTTGAGTAAAACCCCTGTCCCTGTTCCGATCGTGGAACTGGATGGATTACTCCCATTAACAAGAGCTCTTGTACGCAGCGTAGAAAAGCCTCTTTCTTTGTCTGGATTGTTGACAATCTTGACAGATGAAATCTCTCTCTTGGAGGAGAGTATTTGAAGTCCAGAAGGTATCCCTGAGATATTATCTCTAGCGCCCAGGGATCCTGAACATCTCTTGCCCAAGCCTGGGCGAAAAGAGAAAGTCTGCCCCCCACTAGATCCGATCCCGGATCGGGGGCCCTCAATTCATGCTGTTTTGGGGGCAGCAGCAGGTTTCCTAGTCTGCTTGCCCTTGTTCCAGGACTGGTTAGGTTTCCAGCCTTGTCTGTAGCGAGCAACAGCTCCTTCCTGTTTTGGTGCAGAGGAAGTTGATGCTGCTCCTGCTTTGAAATTACGAAAGGAACGAAAACTAGACTGTCTAGTCTTGGCTTTGGCTTTGTCCTGAGGCAGGGCATGGCCTTTACCTCCTGTAATGTCAGCGATAATCTCTTTCAACCCGGGCCCGAATAAGGTCTGCCCTTTGAAAGGTATATTAAGCAATTTAGACTTAGAAGTAACATCAGCTGACCAGGATTTTAGCCACAGCGCCCTGCGTGCCTGAATGGCGAATCCTGAATTCTTCGCCGTAAGTTTAGTAAGATGTACTACGGCCTCCGAAATGAATTAGCTAGTTTAAGGACTCTAAGCCTGTCCGTAATGTCGTCCAGAGTAGCTGAACCAATGTTCTCTTCCAGAGACTCAATCCAGAATGCCGCTGCAGCCGTGATCGGCGCAATGCATGCAAGGGGTTGCAATATAAAACCTTGTTGAACAAACATTTTCTTAAGGTAACCCTCTAACTTTTTATCCATTGGATCTGAAAAAGCACAGCTATCCTCCACCGGGATAGTGGTACGCTTAGCTAAAGTAGAAACTGCTCCCTCCACCTTAGGGACCGTTTGCCATAAGTCCCTTGTGGTGGCGTCTATTGGAAACATTTTTCTAAATATCGGAGGGGGTGAGAACGGCACACCGGGTCTATCCCACTCCTTAGTAACAATTTCAGTAAGTCTCTTAGGTATAGGAAAAACCTCAGTACTCGTCGGTACCGCAAAATATTTATCCAACCTACACATTTTCTCTGGTATTGCAACTGTGTTACAATCATTCAGAGCCGCTAACACCTCCCCTAGTAATACACGGAGGTTTTCCAGTTTAAATTTAAAATTTGAAATATCTGAATCCAGTCTGTTTGGATCAGAACCGTCACCCACAGAATGAAGTTCTCCGTCCTCATGTTCTGCCACCTGTGACGCAGTGTCTGACATGGCCCTAATATTATCAGCGCACTCTGTTCTCACCCCAGAGTGATCACGCTTACCTTTTAGTTCTGGTAATTTAGCCAAAACTTCAGTCATAACAGTAGCCATATCCTGTAATGTGATTTGTAATGGCCGCCCAGCTGTACTCGGCGCTACAATATCACGCACCTCCCTCTGAGCGGGAGATGTAGGTACTGACACGTGAGGCGAGTTAGTCGGCATAACTCTCCCCTCGTTGTTTGGTGAAATTTGTTCAATTTGTACAGATTGATTTTTATTTAAAGTAGCATCAATACAGTTAGTACATAAATTTCTATTGGGCTCCACTTTGGCATTGCAACAAATGACACAGGTATCATCTTCTGAATCAGACATGTTTAACACACTAGCAAATAAACTTGCAACTTGGAAATACAATTCAAATAGAATAATATTAAAACGTACTGTGCCTTTAAGAAGCACAGAAGATCTATGACAGTTAAAAATTAATAAATTGAAACAGTTATAGCCTCAATCCTTGTAAACAACACAACTTTAGCAAAGGTTTAATCCCATTAGCAAAGATAACAATTTCTGAAAGCAGGAAACAAATTACAGAATAAAAGTTTTTATTTCAGTCAAACTATAATTCTCACAGCTCTGCTGAGCGAAATTACCTCCCTCAAAATAAGTTTTGAAGACCCCTGAGCTCTGTAGAGATGAACCAGATCATGCAGGGAATACAATGAGTTGCTGACTGAAATATTTGATGCATAGTAAAAGCGCCAAAAAAACGGCCCCTCCCCCTCACACACAGCAGTGAGGGAGAACAGAAACTGACAGAAAAAACAGATTTAAGCAACTGCCAAGTGGAAAAATGGTGCCCAAACATTTATTCACTCAGTACCTCAGCAAATGAAAACGATTTTACATTCCAGCAAAAACGTTAAACATAATCTCTAGTTATTAAACAGCTTTATGTCCTTCTTACAGTGTAATTCTAGTGAAGTACCATTCTCCCAGAATACTGAAGTGTAAAGTATACATACATGACATTATATCGGTATGGCAGGATTTTCTCATCAATTCCATTGTCAGAAAATAAAAACTGCTACATACCTCTATGCAGATTCATCTGCCCGCTGTCCCCTGATCTGAAGTTTACCTCACTCCTCAGATGGCCGAGAACAGCAATATGATCTTAACTACTACGGCTAAAATCATAGCAAAACTCTGGTAGATTCTTCCTCAAACTCTGCCAGAGAGGTAATAACACACTCCGGTGCTATTTTAAAATAACAAACTTTTGATTGAAGATATAAAACTAAGTATAATCACCATAGTCCTCTCACACGACCTATCTAGTTGCTGGGTGCAAGAGAATGACTGGGAGTGACGTAGAGGGGAGGAGCTATATGCAGCTCTGCTGGGTGAATCCTCTTGCACTTCCTGTAGGGGAGCAGTTAATATCCCAGAAGTAATGATGACCCGTGGACTGATCACACTTAACAGAAGAAATATAAGCAAAATATGCTTGGAGCTGGCAGTGAAGCTAAAGGGAAAACTGAATGTAAAATGACATGCTGTGATTTATTAGAGCATGTAATATCTAAATCACTGACCCTATGAATCAAACACAATCCTTTAGAAAAGCTAAAATGATTTGTTTACAAACTCCCCATATTCTTCCCATGGTGTGAGACCCCTATGTGTTGTAAGGCCTCACAGCTCCTGAGGATAATAAAGCCAGTGATCGGCAAGGTTATGCAACTGCTACTTCTGATACCCAAGATAGAACATGCTGTGATCTGAGATGTCATAGCAGAAAATGCAGCAAGTCTGCAGAAAGAATGGGACACATGCAAGAACTGTTGGCTCTTTCACTTTGCAGCGCTTCTCTGCATCAGGATTTTCTTTTCCAACAGCACTCTGCTCTGGGCGCACTATGTAAATGTTCCTTAAAGGGATACTGAACCCAATATTTTTTTTCATGATTCAGATAGAGCATGACATTTTAAGCAACTTTCTAATTTACTCAGATGATCATTTTTTTTATTTCTCTTGGTATCTTTATTTGAAATAGCAGTAATTTAAGCTTACGAGCCAGCCCATCTTTTGTTTAGCACCTGGGTAGCCCTTGCTGATTGTTGGCTAATTGTAGCCACCATGAAGTTTGAATTTTATATTCAATTAATGTGCAATTACAGGGCAATTAGGCTAAGTGATTAAACAGAAGTTTACACAACAGTAAACTGGTACCACATAGGTAATCAGGGATCCCCAGCACTACGTTTTTTTTGTGGCGCTGTACAAATAAATAATAATAATAATCACAAAAATCTAATCAATAAATTCTAAATTGCCAAAGGGTCTAGCACATGATACAGAAAAACACAGGCAAGCTAACAAAAAACAAGGTAAGTATTATAGGCATGTGCATTTGTTAGTTTGTATGTGAAACAAACGCTGAATATTGCCGTGGGCAGCCACATTCGGCTATTGTTATACGAAGATCTGGATTCGCACAGATCATTGTGTTTTGCACTTTCACACGAATAAAGCGGGTGCTCTAAACAGACGAATGCCGTAGCCTGCGGCCATGTTCTGCATTTGTTTCACATACAAATCCACTAATGCACATGCCCACAGATCCTTAGTGCGCTATCTGGACTTGCATATATTTCTCTTACTGGAATAATATAATTCATATGTGAGCATTCACTTACAAATATTATATAGTGGTTTATTCAATGTTGATAGCAGGTGATTACCTGTAGATTTCCGCTCAATCCACCACTTAGTCCACAAGCGAGGCTTTAATATACTACTACTTCTGTAAGTAAAACTTTTACTTGTGCATGTGTTATAAATAAACCACTACACTTAGAGAGGATCAGGCTTCTGTTCTATTTAGCAGGTACTCAGATACACCTTATGATTAGGAGCCAGAATCACGTGTACCTGGATTTAGCGTACCCTACATTTTTTCTCCCCTAATTAAACTTTATTTTAGGCATTTGAAATAGCTGATTTTGCCTGTGGTATCCCGGCCAATGATAAAAGTTTCTATACTTAAATATTGGCTATAGAAAAGCTATGTAAACATAGCTAGCAGAAAAAATTACACTCCCAATGGGAGGTAGGATAGATAAGTAATAAAATGTTAATTTTCAATTGTTCTCTCTAAGTATTGGGCTTTGGTATACAGACAGAGATAATATACAAAAAGCATGTGTGTACAGAAAGTGATAAAATAAGGAAATACAATTTCCCTGGGTTGTGGTATCAAAGAACAAAACAGCTATTTCATATGCAAAAATAAACCCAAAGAATCAATATCTTATACATTTTATACACTGCAGCTGGTAAAACAAGTCATCGGAAACAAATTAAGGGAAAAACAATTTTACAGTGTACTGTCCCATTAATGTGAGCGTTTTGCCTCTAAGCTAAGTGGTTTCTAATTACAGCTCCGTACCTGTCTCTGTTTTATTAACACTTGAATTAGCTTAGATTAATCCTAGCAACAAAAACTATGTACAGTTTATCCCAGATCCTATCATTATTTTTTTACTGCCATATAAATAAAAAGGTTATGACTGGATGGTAAATATGAAAAGCCCTGACATTAGCATTATAAGAGCAATCAGTTTGGGTTCAGTGATTTCTACTAGCTGATTTTGTTCAGGTGCGTGTCATTGAACCCTTGTTCATTCCTCTTCCAACGATCGCTAGATATTCTGTGTCTTCATATTTGTAGCACAGCATTTTCTTATAGCTATGGGGATTCTGCAAACTGTTGCTTAAAGTGACATAAGCATTTTTAGATTGTGATTTATTTACTTGGGTATATTTAAAAAAAATATTTATATATATATCGATTTTAATTATTTATTTTGCCCCATTTTCCTGTAATTTATGTTTGAATAATTTTTATTAATTTTCAGAAATAAATCATAACAACAAGAAACATACCTTTCTCTCCTTTTACCTCTGTTGCTGGAAGACTCGGAGATAAAGTTTACAATAGCATATGATTGACCTTCCTGCAATTCAACTTACAGTCTTAATAATGAACTATGGTATCACAATTTACAAGAATGGAGTCTTGCAGTTCCCGTTCATGCATGGTATAAGTTCCATGGTCTTACATTCTTTCCAGAATTCTTCCTTTTGATTATAGAGAGAATTGTTCTTTTAGAATATCTGGACTTGTATTTATCTTATCTAAGCATTTAACAGGAAAACATCATAAAGTAAATAATATCTACTTCACTCTAGGTGGTCATAACTAAATAGGATATCGCTGAGAGAAGGTGAGCTAAAGAGAACTAGATTAAAGGGAGGTGGGGAGGGGGGATATGATGCGACGACATATCTCCTCTTTTTTTGTCTGTATGATTCATCTATCAGTCTGTGTTATATGTATTTTAAGGAGTAAAGTCGGTTGTGATCATATAAACCACCTTGAGTAACATTTCCTTGAGTGTTCACATCATTAGGGCTCACTTAGTTATCCAGTAATACCATACCGCTTGGACCGTGTCTCTGTTGTCTAGGGTATTTGATGCCATCTCATACATAGTATATGTATGATTAATTTTATTATATATTTCCGTCCAGGTGGGGCTCCCTGTTTTCCAGTACCTAGCTATACACGTCCTTGTGATGGTGCATAGGATTCTGATAAATGTGTTGATGTGTTTATTGTATATGTTTATATGTTCGTGTAGGAGGGCCTGTTGTATTGTGAGCTCGATATTTTCGCCTAGGATTTGACTAAGGAAGGTAGATAGATGTCTCCAAATTCCTCTGATTTCTCTGCAATCCCACCACATATGTCTATATGTTCCTACTTCCCCACATCCTCTGTAGCAATAGATATTTCCTTGTGCGTGCATGTGAGCAGTTCTCGTGGGTGTTAAGTACCAGCGGTAAATGGTTTTAGTAACATTTTCTTTAAGGTCTACACTTATAAGTCCCTTCTCTGCGTTCTGAAATATTGTTTCCCATTCCTTAGTGTCTTTACAAATATGTAGTTCCTTTTCCCACGCCACCATAGTTGATGTTTTTGTGTTGTTCTGTGTAGCTTGTATGGCTATGTATAGGATGGAGATAGCATGTTTATCGCGGTCTGCTGATTTACAGAAGAGTTCTATTGTGGTGGTGTTGCTTTCTCTCGGGTTTTTCATATATGCTTGCATAGCTGATTGTATTTGTAAATAAAGATACCAGTGCAATTTCAGTGGGTGTATTACAGTCTGAAGTTGATTAAATGGCATCACATTTCCACCCTCTAAATAATCCGCTACTCTGTATAAGCCCTTATTTTCCCATTTTTTAATTTGAGTTCTGAGTTCATTAGGCAGTATGAATCTTAGTGGCATGTATAGGGAGTGTTGTGGGAGTAATTTGTATTTAATTCTCGCACGTTTCCAGGTAGTCACTATGAGATTTTCAGTGTAAGGTCTTAGTGTCTCTTTAGTGGTTTGTGTTTTCTCTGGGTCCCAGATAATTGTATCACTTTCACTCCACCCACCTAGATTCGCTTCCAAATTAGGCCATACAATCTCTTTAGATCTCTTCAGTAATAAGACGTCTTGCGCTAATCTAGCAGCGTTATAGTAATCTATTAAATTAGGGGCCCCAATACCTCCCAGTTTTTTGTGTCTATTTAAAATTGATTTTGCTATCCTATTCGTTTTGTTACCTCTAATGAATGTTTGAATCTCCTTTTGTAATAGTTCTAGGTCTGTTTTCACTATTTTGATGGGTAGGGTTCTAAATAAATACAATATCCTCGGTAGAGCATTCATTTTAACCGCCGCTACTCTTCCCAACCACGAGAAATTAAAACCCTTCCATTTCAATAGATCTTTTTTAATTTGTTTAAATAATGGGATGTAATTTACTTTGTAAAGCTGTGTGGGACAGTTAGGGAGGTGGATTCCTAGGTATTTGAGAGAGTGGTTCATCCATCTAAAGTTAAAATTGGACTCTATCAGAGTCTGAGTCTGTCTGGGGATCGCTATGGGGAGGGCTTCACATTTTTCTGCATTGATTTTGAAACCTGAAATAGCGGCAAAGGTCGCTAGGGTTTGGTATAAGTTAGGCAGCGATATCAGTGGATTTGTTAAAGTCAAGAGTATATCGTCCGCAAAAAGGGACAGCTTATATTCCATTTTATTGATCTTAACTCCCGTTATAATTTTCCTGTAATTTAAAGGGACACTTAAGTCAAAAATAAACTTTCATGATTCAGATAGAACAGGCAATTTTAAACAACTTTCCAATTTACTTCTATTAACAAAATGTGCACAGTCTTTTTATATTTACACTTTTGAGTCACCAGCTTCTACTGAGCATGTGCAAGAAGAATATTTGGATATGCATTTGTGATTGGCTGATGGCTGTTACATGGTACAGGGGAAGTGGAAAAAGACATAACTGGCATTTGTCAGAAAAAAAATCTACTACTCATTTGAAGTTCAGACTTAGTGCTATTACATTGTCTTGTTATCTTGCATTTGTTGTTTGTGCAAATCTACTGTATTAACTGGTCCTTTAAAGGGACATTAAACCCACTTTTTTTCTTTCATGATTCAGATAGAGAATACCATTTTAAACAACATTCTAATTTACTTCTATTGTGTAATTTGCTTTAATCTCTTTATATTATTTCCTGAAAAGCATATCTAGATAGGCTCAGTAGCTTCTGATTGGTGGCTGCACATAGATGCCTCATGTGATTGGCTCATCAATGTGCATTGCTATTTCTTTAACAAAGGATATCTAAAGATTGCAGCACATTAGATAATAGAAGTAAATTAGAAAGTTGTTTAAAATTGTTTTCTCTAACTGAATCATGAAAGAAAATTTTTGGGTTTAATGGCCCTTTAACTCAGAATTGGAAATGCCTGCTGCAGACTTTACAAGCTTAAAGGGACAGTGTGCAATCATTTTTTCCTCATGAAACCCAAAATTTTCCTTTCATGGTTCAGATAGAGAATACAATTTTAAGCATCACTCCAATTTACTTATATTATCTAATTTGCTTCCTTCTTTAGATATCCTGAAGACATAGCATTGCACATGGGTGAGTTAATCACATGAGGCATCTATGTGCAGCCCCCAATCAGCAGCTAATGAGACTATTTAGATATGCTTATCAGTAAAGGATATAAAGAGAATGAAGCAAATTAGATAATTAGTAAAGAGGAAAGTTGTTTAAAATTGCATGCTCTTTCTAAATCCTGAAAGAAAAAAATTGGGTTTCATGTCCCTTTAACTTGGGTGGAAAAACTGTAGCGAATCATAAGCGAGAAAAAGAATCTCAAAGAGTCATGATAAAAAGCTGCAGAGTTGCAAGTTTACATGTGTTTTATGTCCCTTTAAAGAAGTGCAAATAACTCAATGGGGTCTATTTAACAAGGGCCAAATGACTCCTGTTCTCCTTGTTTCCGCGCAAGCCTTCAGGCTCGCCGGAAACAGGAGTTAAGAAGCAGCGGTCTTAAGACCGCTGCTCCTAAACTCATATGCCGCCTCTGAGGCGACGTATAGCAATCCGCCCGATCATGTACGATCGGGCTGATTGACACCCCCGAATTTGCAGGGGGCGGTATTGCACCAGCAGTTCACAAGAACTGCTGGTGCAATGATAAATGCGGATCATGTCTGTCCACACATATATAAATTGACCCCGTAGGCTAATAAGTAGTCACTAGGGGGCCGATTTAACATATGTCTGTCCGACAAGATCCGCTCAGCGGATCATGTCCGACAGACATCGCTAAATGCAGACAGCATTTATATATATATATATATTCTGGTGAACTGCTTGTGCAATGCCGTCCCCTGCAGATTTGTGGCCAATCGGCCGCTAGCAGGGGATGTCAATCAATCAGATCGTATGCGATCGGGTTAATTTCTGTCTGCCGCTCAGAGGCCGCTGCTTCTTAACTGCTGTTTCTGGCGAGCCTGAAGGCTCGCATGGTAAAAAGGGGGATCAGGGGGCATTCGGCCCTTGATAAATCGGCCCCTAGGAGTTGAACAGTTGTAAATTATGATTAGTCTAAACTCATTAATGACTTTCCTAAATCCTAGGATGAATGAACATTTTAAAAAATGTAAAACACACATATATTCAATAAAATCTCTTATATTTTATAAATAAAAAGGTACCTACAAATTCTTATTTTTTGTTATTAGATTTCTATTTTTTTGATGGTTGATTTGTATCCCTGAATTTACTGTTCCTTAATTCCTTTGTTATGTTATGTAAATTAACAAAACATCAAAAATTACCTACCAATATAAAATATATTACATTGTGAAAAATGAATATATATTAAAGTAATTAACAGTTTGCAATTACATACGTAAAGTTAAATATTGTTTAAAACCATAAACTTCCAGAACAGAATTGAGAAGTGTGTAACATAAAGCAAAAAAGAAGCCAAAAATACTTTTAACCAGTAAAATTGAATAATGGTTTGTGGATTTACGTCACTCTCATTGTACACTTTGTTGAAGAAAATACCTAGGGAGGTAGTGTGCACATATCTGAAGAAATATATGACAGCAGTTTTGCAAGAATGCTTTTGCGCACTAGATGACAGCAGTGTTTCCACAATCTTTAACATCGTTAAAGGTATAGTAAAGGCAATTTTAAACATTTCAGCATCCTGCAGTCAAAAATATACTGATTAGATGCTCCAATACCTTGCGTTGTTGCTTTTAAGCAGTTTTGCCACTATCCTGGCTGCAATATTGTCTTCTTTACAAACCCACCTTGAGGCTAATTTGCATTAGCCAATCACGGTGGGCAACCTGAATGCTCTCTATTACACAAGCTCTTTTGAGCGTGCAGGTGAGAGTGCTGAATCTAGAGCGCATGCGCATTTGGAAGTAATTGTCATCCCTGTAACTCCTTGCCTACGTAACCATTCTTGTGGTCACATGACCACAATTTCTGCAGAGCTGGAGACCTACTTCCTTTTAAAGACCGGCAAATGTCTTCAACAATAGTAGTGCGCATGCGTAATATGGCAGACACAACTGCGCATGCATAGGGGAGCATACATTGTAAGAAAATATTTAGGCAATCGTGGGAGTGATAATCAGCATGTCGGACAGACCATAAATGTGGGCTGTCATTTAATACGTCATACTCAAGAATTTTTTTATTATTTTTAATATCTTACAGGCTTTATTTTAGAAGAATTGTAAGTGAGCAATGTTTTATATATTAAAATTAATTGATACCAGTGTTTAAATGTGATACCAAACATATGACTGTTCTAAACATTTAAAAGCATTCTTGCAAACGGCTACCAGTTAGTGCCCCAAACGTGTACACACCTGAGCCTACCTACCTGATTTTCAACAAAGTCAATTTCATAAGAGACGTAAATTAGATTTTTATTTTCATTTTTTGAATTGTGTTTCATGTTCCTTTAAGGTTTTCTCGAATGCTTGAGCACAATGCAAGAACAAAACCCCAAAAACATACTTGCTCTTCATTTTTCTTTCATGAATCAGATAGAACATACATTTTTAATCAACTTTTCAATATACTTCTATTATCAAATTTTCTTCGTGTTCTTGTTTTCCTTTGTTGAAAAGCAGGAATGTGAGCTTAGGAGTGTGCACGTGTCTTCAGCAATATATGGCAGCAGTTTTGCAACAATGTTACACATTAACAAGAGCACTAGACGGCAGCACTATTTCCTGTCACGTAGTGCTTTACTTAGGTATCTCTTCGAAAAAGAAAAAAATGAGAACGCAGCAAATTTGACAAGGGAAGTAAATTGGAAACTTCTTTAAAATTGTATTATGTATCTGAATAATGAAAGAAAAAAGTCTAAGAAAAATCTATAAATATTTAAAAGAAAAAAAAACCTATAAAATTGCAATATTTAAAAATGAAGCCAAATTTATGTTTTTATAATCACTAAATATTTGTAACTTACTGTTAAATGGAAATTATATTTCAGTTAATAAATTCACAAAACCTAATTTCTTTAATTATTTTAGCTCCGGTGTTTTTTTTATTACATCTACTTTAGTAATATATTTTATGTGGAAATTTACAGCTAGACAATTCATTTTACACTATGCCAGTGATGACGAACCTTGGCACTCCAGATGTTTCAGAACTACATTTCCCATGGTGCTCGACTGGACTTCAGAGTGCCTAAGCATCATGGGAAATCACTGCTCTATGCCCTAAAAACCTACAATTAGTCTATTTTAAGGAACCATATGGAGGCTGGTAATGACTTATCTGGTATGGTCATTATTAGAGTGCGTCTGAAGAGGTGGTTTGATTGCAGGGTTAAAAAAGAATTCCCATCTGTATTACCACAACACTTCAAGACCCAGTATTATAAAGATATAACTACTCATATACAAAGTGGCACTTGAACTTTACATAACAATCACTGGAAATAAAACAACTCATTTTTACTGGGCAATCATATGATTTATAAAAAATCAGCTGAGCAGGATAAGCTTGCTTCCCTCTGTGGTCCATTCTGAGATTTGATTATCCTGTTGCTCATCGAGACTGGGCATAGTGAATGACTCACCTTACCTATGTAAAATATATTTGCCACTTCCTTTTCAAAAAGGGGAAAACTATGTACTTCTAAATAATGAAATCTAGCTATATTTAAAAGAAATGTTTTTGCCTTGAACATGAATAACTGTTTTTGTTTAATCAATCTTATTAATTTTATTAAAGTACAAAGAGTATGTCAAATTTGACAAGTGAATGATTAGTTGATACATTACAATGAAGTATAAGACTAATCCACATTGGACAGGTTTTGTACATAGAAAAAAAAGGGTCACCAGATTACATAGTAACTCCTTACCAGTATAAATAAAATGAGTAGATTACCCAGAACACTCAGAGACACATTTAGAAAATTTTAGCAAAAAAAATGCAGGGAAAAAAAGCATATACATAGCTATTTTTTGACAAAGATAACTATAGTTCTGATGTAGGAGCCTATTTATTACAGTACGAACGGACATGATACGATGTAGCGTATCATGTCCGCTACACATCGATAAATGCTGACAGCATACGCTGTCGGCATTTATCATTGCACAAGCAGTTCTGGTGAACTGCTTGTGCAATGCCACCCTCTGCAGATTTGCGTGTCAATCAGCCCGATCGTATAGGATTGGGTGGATTGATATCAGCAGCCTCAGAGCAGGCGGACAAGTTATGGAGCAGCGGTCTTTAGACCGCTGCTTCATAACTACTGTTTCCCGCGAGCCTGAAGGCTCGCGCGGAAACAGGGGCATCACTTGATAATTCGGCCCCCATAGTTCAACATAGCTGAAATGTATAACTTATTCTTAAAGGGACAGTAAAGTCAAAATTAAACTTTCATGATTAGGACAGACCATGCAAGTTTAAACGTCTTTCCAATTGACTTAGATGATCAAATTTACTTTGTTCTTTTGGTATCCATTGTTGAAGAGTAAACTAGATCAGGCAAATGCACGTGTTTTAACAGTCTATGGCAGCAGTGTTAGGAACTATGTATAACATTGCTATAAACAATGTTGCAAGCACTGCTACCAGATGGCTATTGTGTGCACCCTCCTGAGGGATACTGAACTAAAAAAATGTATTCCATGATTCAGACAGAGCATGCAATTTTTAACAACTTTCTAATTTACTTCTATAATCAATTTTTCTTCGTTCTCATGGAATCTTTATTTGAAAAAGTGGGATTGTAAGCTTACGAACCAGCCCATCTTTGGTTCAGCACCTGGGTAGCGCTTGCTAATTGGTGGCTAAATGCTTTTTCTGTACTCAACCCAGTTGCGCACATGTTCAAAAAGACATGAGAGAGGCGCACAGCGAGTTAACGGTTTATTCAAAACATATGACCACAGTGACACATATGGACTTACACATAAAAGCTGTATTGTCCAGTAAAGACAGCTGAAAAGCGCTGTATTCCCTCCCGGGCTGTGTTCCGGCTCCTCCGCTCAGTGGAACAGATGTTGCAAGTTGTTATGACCGACCACTAGCTACGGCGTCTGATGTCACTGTCTCAGAGGAAACTGGAGCGTCCCCCAGCATACAACAGCTACACAGTCTGCTAGGAAACCCGCCTCCAAGTCTCCTCTCACGAGCTCAAACAGGCTTCCCTACGCGTTTCGTCTGGAACCCCGGGCCAGACTTTCTCAAGGGGTAAAGCTTCGGATCAAATGAACAGTTGCGCACATATTATTGGGTGCAAGTAAAACTTTTGTGCTCTCGAGGTTGCATTCTTGCACCGAAAAAAAAAGACTCCACAAAATTAGGAACGCAGAATCGTATTCCCCATAGACTTATATGGAGCAAACATTAGAATACACATATAAACATAGAAATACATGCATATATATTTATACATATATATTTGTACGTGTTCCTTTTGATCCCTATGTAAAAGCACTTTTGGCCTGTTTTTTTCTAACATCCGACATCTCATATCTTTGAGCCCTAATAACTTTTTATTACAATTCTTTAAAAAAATATTTTTTATTAGATAGTGTTATTATGAGTGTAACTGTACTTTTAAATGTATTTTTGATTATGTGTTTTGCCACACTTTTTTGACTTGTGTAAGTTAACCAGAGCTCGAGTCGCAGTAATCATTCTAGCGTAAATTGCAATTGCGCTCACGTGTTCGCATTTACTTGTAATACGGGCAGAAAAAACAGCCACAAAAACCCAATATTGCTTGAGCGCAAACGATAGCACGCCACTCGTAATCTAGCCCTTCATGGGATCTTACATTGAGTTTACTGTATCTTTAAAGGGACATTACTGACCCTGGATAGCTATGTCTTTGATCTCTGCTAGCGACTGACAGGAAACTGACAATGAGCCAATCAGGAACCACAATTACATAAGAGTGAAAAATTATCATTCCAATCTCAGATTGCCAATATTGGTGAAGGTCAGTTTGGTTACTGGTCCCGATACTACCTATTAAATCATTTTTTAGCACACATAAAAGTAAATCTTTATTTACCGTACCTCATACAGCTTTTGGGAAACTTTATTGAGCAGAGGAAACAATACGACAATCTATTTCCCATTAAAGGGACATTAAACACTTTGAGATGGTAATATAAAATGATAAATTGTATATATAAAAACCACTCTGCAATATACTTTCATTATTTATTTTGTCCCCTTTTCCTAAAATTCCATTCTGAAATTGTGAGCTTTTCAGTTCCTGTTAGAATTTGATGTGCAGAACACTATTATATTCCACACAGCCATTGGCTGCACACTCTAGTGACCTATTTATAACTGTCCCTAATTGGCCACAGCAGAGAAGGTAACCTAAGTTACAATATGGCAGCTCCCATTGTTTTACAGACACTAAAACTTTAAACTTATTTTGTCAATATTTAAACAGCTAATTAAACTTTAAAAAATACATTTACATGTTATTGTCAGACTAATCTTTTCTTTGAATGCATCATTTTATCTAGCATTTATTTAGTGTTTAATGTCCCTTTAATACTCACTCTTAACTGTTCCTCCCTCAGCGACTCTCTCTGTATATACTATGTAGAGGCAAAAAGATTTACAATTTGCTCTAGTGTGTAAGGATATTCCAAAGAACTGCTAAATCCGCTCATTTTGTTACTCTCTTGGAGAGTACCAATTTATCCTAAGGTAACACCACAAAACTTTAAACACCTTTTTTTCCAGGAGCTTCTGATCACTGTTGGAGGAGCTGTAATAAAAAAGGCTCCTTTTATCAATTAAAGGGATGCTAAACCCAAATTTTTTCTTTCCTTGTTCAGATAGAGCTTGCAATTCTAAGCAACTTTCTAATTTACTCCTATTGTCAATTGTTCTTCATTCTCTTGCTATCTTTATTTAAAAAGCAGGAATGTAAAGCTTACTAGCCGGCCCATTTTTGGTTGAGAACCTGGGTTTTTCTTGCTTATTGGTGGCTTAACTGTAGCCACCAATAAGCAAGGGATATCCAGGGTGCTGAACTTAAAATGGGCTGTCTCGTAAGCTTTACATTCCTGCTTTTTAAATAAAGATAGCAAGAGAACAAAAAAAATGATAATAGGAGTAAATTAGAAAGTTGCTTAAACTTGCATGCTCTATCTGAATAAGGGAAAAAAAACATTTGGGTTGAGTATCCCTTTAAGGTGGACATGTCCAAATATCACTACATTTTAGGAGGAAGTTTGTTGTTATTGAAATATGGTCCTTCAAAGTAATCTACAGCCTAATCCCATAATCTTTTTATTTCATGTTATATCTAAACTCCTCTCAAAATTACTACTGGGAGTTATCTAAACACATCTGGCAAGCCAATGACAAGAAGCATATGTGTGTAGCTACCAATCACCAGCTAGCTCGCACTAATGCATAGCTGCTGCTGGGGATATGTAAATATGCTTTTCAGCAAAGGATACCAAGGGGACAAAATACATTTGATAACAGAAAATGTAAAAGTGTCCACAGGCTTGTCATACTCATACAGCACAATTACAGTCAATGTCACTGAATGCTTTAAACATGAGAATATTGTCAGATGGGTAAACTGAATGTTAAAGGGACATGAAACCCATCATTTTTCTGTAATGATTCCGATAGAGAATACAATTGTAAACAACATTCCAATTTACTTTTATTATCTAATTTGCTTCATACTTTAGATATCCTTTGTTGAAGAAATAGCAATACACATGGGTGAGCCAATCACATGAGGCATCTATGTGCAGCCACCATTCAGCAGCTACTGAAGATATGCTTTTCAACAAATGATTTCAAGAGAATGAAGCAAATTAGATAATAGAAGTAAATTGGAAAGTTGTTTAAAATTGCATGCTCTTTCTAAATCATTTAAGTGACACTGAACCCAAATTTTTTCTTTCATGATTCAGATAGAGCATGACATTTTAAGCAACTTTCTAATTTACTCCTATTATCAATTTTTCTTTGTTCTCTTGCTATCTTTATTTGAAAAAGAAGGAATCTAAGGCACTTTTTTTATTGGTGGATGAATTTATCCACCAATCAGCAAGAGCAACCCAGGTTGTTCACCAAAAAAGGGCCAGCATCTAAACTTACATTCTTGCATTTCGAATAAAGATACCAAGAGAATGAAGAAAATTTGATAATAGGAGTAATCACAAAAGACAAATAAATCCGTCTCCGAAAAGAGAGGAACGCCGCTACCCACAGCCATATTCAGCATGTGTTTAGAAAGAGAATGATGAATGCAAGTGTCTAATGTAAAAAACGAATTTAACCCCTCATTTGAAACCAATACTGCTTCAGATTACAAGTGGAGCGCTAATTAACGTTCCAGCTCGAGCGTTAAATGCATTAGAAGTAACCTTTTGCACGTGTCGGGTTGCACTCATATAAGTTGAAAGTAAATTGTTTTCGCTTGCACACTAACCAGACGAGTGCAAAAAGCCAAAGTTAGAATATTTCGTTCACGTTCACATCTTCCCCCATAGAAGTCAATAAAGCAAAAAAAGTGAAAAAAATACACAATCGTATAGTCTCATGTGCGCTAACCCGACATGTAAATATGAATATTTCACATTCCAATGTTCTTCACATAACAAAATATGTTCTATTTATTCATATCTCTCTCTCTATCTATCTCTCTCTATCTCTCTCTCTCTATCTATCTATCTATCTATCTATCTATCTATCTATCTCTTTCTCTCTCAATCTCTCTCTCTCAATCTCTCTCTCTCTCTCTCTCTCTCTCTCTCTCTCTCTCTCTCAATCTCTCTCTCTATCTCTCTCTCTCTCTCTCTCTCTCTCTCTCTCTCTCAATCTCTCTCTCTCTCTCAATCTCTCTCTCTCTCTCTCAATCTCTCTCTCTCTCAATCTCTCTCTCTCTCTCAATCTCTCTCTCTCAATCTCTCAATCTCTCTCTCTCTAAATCTCTCTCTCTCTCTCTCTCTCTCTCTCTCTCTCTCTCTCTCTCTCTCTCTCTCTCTCTCTCTCTCTCTCTCTCTCTCTCTCTCTCTCTCTATATATATATATATATATATATATATATATATATATATGATGGTTTGTAGAACAATATATATCTATACCTATATATATATAGATGATTATATATGGATATATACAGATATATATATAGGAATACCAATTTAAAAATACATAGCTCATATTCTGCTGTATGCAGAACATTGGAATGTGAAATATTTACAGTAAATACATAGTATAACACTTTATTAAATATGAATATTGCATAAATATGTTTTTTTATATTTTCATCTACTTAACTGCAAAGGGATCCAATGCACTTCTATATATGCCTATAGATGTATATATATGTATTTATGTGTTTATATATATATATATATATATATATATATATATATATATATATATATATATATATATATATATAAAATGTCTGTAAATATTTATTTAGACATATAAATACATATGTACACATACAGTATATAAACACACACAAACACACACACACACACATATATATACACACACACAATTACATTTTTAGAGATGTATATGTATGTATCTCAATGTTAATTCCCTTTGTCTGCCTGAGATCTCATATCTTTGAGCCTTTATAATGTTTGTATGCAATATTTTATTTGAATATTTTTTATTAGATAGTGATATGAGTGTAAGTGAACTTTATATTGTATTTGTGACACTTTTTTGTTTTGTGAAGCAGGTAAGAGCACTAAGGATGTGGTAATCATTATAGCGTAAATCGCAATTGTGCTCAAGCGATCACTTTTATTTTCAACTAGTAATAACAGCAGTAAAACTGACAAGCCCTATACACCAGACATAAACCCCTTATCGCTTGCGTGCAAACGTTAGTGCTCCACTCGTAATCTGGCCCATTGTGTACTGTTCAATTTATTTGGTCTTTATACTGATTTCTCTCAGTCTTAGTTAATCTGTTATTCAAGGGCTCTCTATTTTTATTATGGAATTTCATGGTCATCCGTCTGACCTTCAGCATTGTTTTAACTATTGGCCACATTCTGATGCGCACTAGTATGGCTTTACTTTGGAATCTATATGACTGTATCCTCGACTTTCTTCTATAGTAATCATTTTGCAACAGTTACTCATACAACAAACATTACCAATTTCTTTCTAAGCCAATTTCAGTCATATTTCCTTCTACAGAGAATTGCACAATAGCAATTACCTAAGCAGTTTCAGTATAAGTGGTAACATCATTCTTTCCTTTCTTCGCAGACCTTACAATTACCGGTTTGACTTCTGTCTTTTTAACCCATTAGTGATTAGTGATGAACGTAAATACCAAGGAGTATTTTTCTTATTCTGTATCTTTAAATAAAAACCACTGTAAAACATATAGTTATTGCTGTAAGTTTAGTGTAGCACATGTGATCTGGTTTGTGCGTGAGTAGGGTGTTTTATTTCACTTTTTTTGCTCCACTGACCTGACTTATATGGGGGAATACGTTAATGTGCGTGCAGTATCCTAACCAGCTTTTTGCACGCAGTGGATTAGCGCTCATGTGAAAACAGTTTAATTCTAACTTGCAATACGTGTGCTACCCGACAGGCGCAAAAAGGTTACTTCTAGCGGAGTTAGCACGCAACCAGGAGCATTAAATACTGCCCACTTTTAATCTGGCCCAAAATGTTTAATAATTTGCCTGTTTTCCTGTTATTTAAAGGGATACTGAAACAAAAAAAATGTATTTCATGATTCAGACAGAGCAGGCAATTTTAAGCAACTTTCTAATTTACTCCTATAATCTATTTTTCTTTGTACTCTTGATATCTTAGCTGAAAAAAAAACAGGAATGCAAGCTTACGAGCCGGCCCATCTTTGGTTCAGCACCTGGGTAAGTGCTTGCTGTTTGTTTGCTAAATGTAGCCACCAATCAGCAAGTGCTACCCAGTGTCTGAACCAAAAATGGGCCAGCTGCTAAGTTTACATTCCTGCTTTTTCAAATAAAGATACAAATAGAACGAAGAAAACTTGATAATAGGAGTAAATTTAAAAAGTTGCTTAAATTTGCTTGCTCTATCTGAATCATGAAAGTTTAATTTTGACTTGAGTGTCCCTTTAAATTACAGGAAAATGGGGCAAAATAAATAATTAAAATCGATATATATGTATGTGTGTGTGTGTATGTATATATATATATATATATATATATACAAGGAGTGCAGAATTATTAGGCAAATGAGTATTTTGACCACATCATCCTCTTTATGCATGTTGTCTTACTCCAAGCTGTATAGGCTCGAAAGCCTACTACCAATTAAGCATATTAGGTGATGTGCATCTCTGTAATGAGAAGGGGTGTGGTCTAATGAGATCAACACCCTATATCAGGTGTGCATAATTATTAGGCAACTTCCTTTCCTTTGGCAAAATGGGTCAAAAGAAGGACTTGACAGGCTCAGAAAAGTAAAAAATAGTGAGATATCTTGCAGAGGGATGCAGCACTCTTAAAATTGCAAAGCTTCTGAAGCGTGATCATCGAACAATCAAGCGTTTCATTCAAAATAGTCAACAGGGTCGCAAGAAGCGTGTGGAAAAACCAAGGGGCAAAATAACTGCCCATGAACTGAGAAAAGTCCAGCGTGCAGCTGCCAAGATGCCACTTGCCACCAGTTTGGCCATATTTCAGAGCTGCAACATCACTGGAGTGCCCAAAAGCACAAGGTGTGCAATACTCAGAGACATGGCCAAGGTAAGAAAGGCTGAAAGACGACCACCACTGAACAAGACACACAAGCTGAAACGTCAAGACTGGGCCAAGAAATATCTCAAGACTGATTTTTCTAAGGTTTTATGGACTGATGAAATGAGAGTGAGTCTTGATGGGCCAGATGGATGGGCCCGTGGCTGGATTGGTAAAGGGCAGAGAGCTCCAGTCCGACTCAGACGCCAGCAAGGTGGAGGTGGAGTACTGGTTTGGGCTGGTATCATCAAAGATGAGCTTGTGGGGCCTTTTCGGGTTGAGGATGGAGTCAAGCTCAACTCCCAGTCCTACTGCCAGTTTCTGGAAGACACCTTCTTCAAGCAGTGGTACAGGAAGAAGTCTGCATCCTTCAAGAAAAACATGATTTTCATGCAGGACAATGCTCCATCACACGCGTCCAAGTACTCCACAGCGTGGCTGGCAAGAAAGGGTATAAAAGAAGAAAATCTAATGACATGGCCTCCTTGTTCACCTGATCTGAACCCCATTGAGAACCTGTGGCCCATCATCAAATGTGAGATTTACAAGGAGGGAAAACAGTACACCTCTCTGAACAGTGTCTGGGAGGCTGTGGTTGCTGCTGCACGCAATGTTGATGGTGAACAGATCAAAACACTGACAGAATCCATGGATGGCAGGCTTTTGAGTGTCCTTGCAAAGAAAGGTGGCTATATTGGTCACTGATTTGTTTTTGTTTTGTTTTTGAATGTCAGAAATGTATATTTGTGAATGTTGAGATGTTATATTGGTTTCACTGGTAAAAATAAATAATTGAAATGGGTATATATTTGTTTTTTGTTAAGTTGCCTAATAATTATGCACAGTAATAGTCACCTGCACACACAGATATCCCCCTAAAATAGCTAAAACTAAAAACAAACTAAAAACTACTTCCAAAAATATTCAGCTTTGATATTAATGAGTTTTTTGGGTTCATTGAGAACATGGTTGTTGTTCAATAATAAAATTAATCCTCAAAAATACAACTTGCCTAATAATTCTGCACTCCCTGTACAAAGCTCTTACTAACGCCGCTCCCCACTACCTATCCTCTCCATTTAACAAGTATACTATAGCCCACCCACTAAGATCCAACAATGACCTGCTCCTTGCATCTTGGACTATCACCTCTTCCCATGCTAGACTGCAGGACTTCTGTCGTGCAGCACCTACCCTCTGGAACACTCTCCCTTGTGTTCTTCATTTAAATGCTCCCTGAAGACTTTTTTGTTCAGAGAAGCCTACCACCCAACTCAGTAATAAATTAATTCCACTCACCTAATAGTTCCCTCATCTAACTCTGTATTAACATATTTCTCACTCTTGCAGTCCTCACCTCCTGTTTCTCAACCTCCTACCCTTCTAGATGGTAAGTTCCCACGGGAACAGGGCCCTTAATTCCTTCTGTATGTGTTTGTAAAATTTTGTCTTGTCTCTTACAAGTTTTATATCATTGTTTTATTTAAATGAATTGTACCCATGGACAGCGCTGCGGAATATGTTGGCGCTTTATAAATAAAGTATAATAACAAATAATAATGTTAAAGCCCTTTGCCTGCTTTTTTTCTAACACCTAAGATCTCCTATCTTTGAGCCTTTCCTGAGGTGAACAAGTACCTTGCTGAATTAAAATCTGGAGAAGCAATATCTTTAAAGGGACACTAAACCCAATTTTTTTCTTTCATGAATCAGGTAGAGAATACAATTTTAAACAACATTCCAATTTACTTCTATTATCTAATTTGCTTCATTCTTTAGATATCCTTTAGTTAAGACATAGTGATGCACATGGGTGAGCCAATCACACAAGGAATCTAAGGTGCAGCCACCAATCAGCAGCTACTTAGCCTATCTAGATATGCTTTTCAGCAAAGGATATCAAGAGAATGAAGCAAATTAGATAATAGAAGTAAATTAGAAAGCTGTTTAAAATTGCATGTTCTTTCTAAATCATGAAAGAAAAAATTTGGGTTTCATGTCCCTTTAAGATCCGTTTATATCCGGAGAGCTCAGTTTTTTTTAATGTGAGTAAGTTTACCACAAATTGGTCCAATATTCAGTTAAAGGGTTACCCTATGTTTACCATTTTTCTTTGAGGTTATATCTGGCGGACTCTACGTGTCAAATGCAATATGGCAACATTTGGACTATATCCTTTCAATTTTAATAGACTGTGTTATATTGTTACTTTTTTTGTATATTGTATCTTTTTGGGTTGTTTGTATATTATAACACTGTAGAGTAGAAGTAACACATTTTATGCACATATATACATTTTGTGATTGGCTGATGGTTGTCACATGATGGCATGGGAAGGAAAATAAAACTAACTGAAATTTGTCAGAAAAAAATCAACTACTCGTGTGAAATTCAAACTTAGTGCTTTTGCATTGTCTATTTATTATGCATCTATTGATTATGCTATTCTAATTTGTTTAGTGGTGCTTCAAAGGCTGCATATAAATTCATGGCCATTAGATGCACAATTAATATATTTTCTAAAAATGTCCAATAAGGTTGCAGTGTACCCCCTACCTGCTGTTCTTCCCTCCAAAAGGTTTTTTTAATTGTGGCAACTCGTTTACCCACTTGCCAGAAATCTTCAAAACCTACATTCACATTTTAGTTTATGTAGCCTATTTTAATAGGACCACAAAAACGATGGCATAAATTGTTATTTCTGCTTTTTCCCAGGGCCACGAAAATCCTTGCAGAGGGCCGCATGGGACCCAGCGGCTGCCAGTTGGCCTTCCCTGCTATAAAGCATTGACATATCTAGAGGAACATTAATGTCTTTGAAAAGGTATACATTTTCTTAACAATAACAATTTGGATGCTTAGTTGAGCAGGATGCAATCTAAACTTTTCTGAAATTAAAGGGAAATTAAAGAACACTCATAACAATCTCTAAATGATTAGAGCATGTTATTGGCACTACCAACCCTGAAAGTCTATGTGTTAATCCCTCCTTGGTTGTGGGGATTAAACACAAAGTTAAAGTACCACCCAGGAGCCACAGAGAACTGCTGGTTCAGAGTTTAAATGGCTGCTGACCCAATCTGCAGCAGTAGTCAGACATCCAGATTTCCAGCTGTGCAACTGCCACTGCTGACTCAGTACTGTGGCTCCTGAGCAGTACTTCATCTCTGTGTTTGATCCATTTACAAGGGGTTAAATACAAATTACATGCTCTGACAAATTAAAATCATATCATTTTTGCATTATAACAAACCTCTAAAGCAGGGGTGCCCACACTTTTTTGTGTTGGGATCTAATTTTCAAATAACCAGCTCAACGAGATCTACCCACTAAAAGTGGGCTGGCTCCTAAGCTTACATTCCTGCTTTTTTTTCAAATAAAAATACCAAGAGAATGAATAAAAAATTAGGCTTACACAAATTAATTTCAATAGAGCGCCATGAAGACCATTTCTTACTGGGTCAACAGGTTCATTTGCCAGACATCAATCAGACTTGTTCCTTTAGCATAGCACAGCAGCCTCCGTCTTTACTTTTTACCCTCCTTACTATACTATACCACCATATCCATTGGGAGAGTACTCACTCAACCATGCTTTTGATAGGCCAATCGTGTTGTCGTTCAAAAATCATCTACAATGATTGGTTGAAATTGATGTCCCTCAATATCCAATCCTGTAGCACTTTTCGTGTCCGACCATCAGACTGTTTAATGACCTGCTCATTCACACACTGCGGTAGATAAAGCAGTATCCCTAGCAACCATACTCTACTCACGCCCCAGTGTTGAGATTGCGTAACATGACCACATCCTTTTAATCACATCAGCCGCGATCTACCATTAGCTCCTTTGGGATCTACTGGTAGATCCCGATCTACCTATTGGGCACCCTTGCTGTAAAGGGACATAAAACTCAAAATTGAAATACACACGAAAGCACTTTTTTGGAAAATATACTCTTGAAGTAGCAAAAATACTTCTAGTAAATGTTATTTGTGTTTCAGTGATAAATTTTACTGTACACTGAACATATGTGCATATGTCCCATGTATCCCCATTCAAACACTTGCTTAGACAGTCAGCATTCCTTGGCCGAGATGTAAACTGAGTCATTGCTAAAACAATAAATGTTTTCTAAACAGGTGAAGCACCCTCTTGTGTATTGCAAAAAGGCTTTTATTTAAAACTGAAATGCACTTGTGAATTCTTTATCCTTTTTAAAATGGCATAAAATATTGTATAGGAAAAGAAGGTAGAGACCTTACTTGGTAAAAAAACATCTTTATTAACCAAAAACAGTTAAAAATCCACGGAGGAACAATCAAGCTTGACAGGAGAATGTAGCACCAATGGCTTACGCTTTTCGGCGGAATGCCGTAATCATAGCCTAAGGTGTTACACCTGCTTTAGGCTTAAAACAGGTAATCTTAAATACTATTCGCTAGGGCTGCAACAACTAATCGGTAAGATTGATCATAAAATTAGTTGCAAACGAATCTCATTATCAATTAGGTATCCAATTGATTCACCAGCACCAGTGGCTAGCGGTGTGCAAGCAGAAGGAACCACTGCTTTTAACTCCAAACGATAAGCAATCCACAAACTCAGCAGCACTACCAAAGTAATATGCACTTCACTATATTAGTACCAGGAAGCAAAAAAAAATTACGCTTCGGGCTCAAATGCCCTTAAAGGGACACTGAACCTAAATTTTTTCTTTCGCGATTCAGATAGAGCATGCAATTTTAATCATCTTTCTAATTTATTCCTATTATCATATTTTCTTCATTCTCTTGGTATCTTTATTTGGTAGAATGTGAGTTTAGATGCCGGCCCATTTTTGGCGAACAACCTGGGTTGTCCTTGCTGATTGAAAGATAAATTAATCCACCAATTAAAAAAGTGCTGTCCAGAGGTCTGAACCTAAAAAAAAGCTTAGATGCCTTCTTTTTAAAATAAAGATAGCAAGAGAACGAAGAAAAATTGATAATAGGAGTAAATTAGAAAGTTGCTTAAAATTACATGCTCTATCTGAATCATGAAAGAAAAAATTTGGGTTCAGTGTCCCTTTAATCATATAATAAGCCCGAAACGTCATGTTTTTTTGCTTCCTGGTACTAATAAAGTGAAGTGCATATTACTTTGGTAGTGCTTCTGAATTTGTGGATTGATTATCAATTAGTTGGTCAGTTGCATGGCACTAGCTGCCTCACTCCAATGAACACTGCACATGGTATTGTGAAAAAAATAGTATTTATTATTTTATTTTTCTATCCATTTAATCGGCTGATTGTTATCCAATTAATCGGATGAAAAAAAATATTAAAAAAATAATAAATACTATTTTTTGCACAATATCATTTGCAGGTGTTCATTGGAGTGAGGCAGCTGGTGTCATGCAACTGACCAACTAATCGCAGACCACCTAATTCAGGGCTCGACAAACCCAGGAGCCTGGTAGCCACTGGCTCCTAGAATTTTACCCCTGGCTCCTAACTTTTTGGGTTATTCTCCATATGTCTATATACAAATCCAACGGTCTGGCTCCTAAAAATATGCCTGGCTCCTAAATATACTTACTGGCTCCTAATTTTTAAACACATTTGTCAAGCACTGACCTAATTGATAATGAGATTAGTTGGCAACTATTTTTTTGATTAATCTTACCAATTAGTTGTTGCAGCCCTACTATTCGTTAATACTATACATACGCCCCTCCCATCTGGTTTATGCAACAGAATTCATGATTGTTTAAACTTGAAGATATTTGCTGACTACATATAAGTTGCAAGTATAAGGAGAAAACATCAGTATCAATATACATATATACAAAAATACAAAAAGCGCTTTGATGCATTGAGTAGATACAGTACAAATGAAATCTTAAACTACAAACCACTTTTACCTCAAATTGGCCCATGATAAAGTGCTAGTAGCCCAGTCTCCATACATAACAGAAGTACTGGCTGATTTATTGTATCCTATCCACATTTTATCAAGAGCCAAATAGAGACACAACCTATATGTTGAATATATATGCAAATACATATAGGTACATACAGTCTCCTATGACAAAAAATAGATAGATACAATGTGCATATAAGTAAAAAAGGGAATACTGTAACAGACACACAACTGTATGCAATAAAAGGGGAAGAGTCCTGTGTAATATACAAAGTATGTGACCCTACTCATTCCCAAAAGTTAATCAAATTGTATCTCGAGTTACAGCCTGATGGTATACGGGTACAAAGTTTGAATATCCAAAACAACTCACGCTTGGCTAGAATCTGTACTAAATCACCACCTCCAGGTGGGAGCCTAACTTTTTCTATAGCACACCATCTGAATATGTCTAGTGGCAAAATGCTGGACCAGAGGAGTAAATGATTTGCCCTGGGTGAGAGTTGAAAGATGTTCTCTGATCCTTGAATTAATGTCCCTAGTGGTGAGGCCCACATAATGCACCCCACATTGGACACACTCTATCAAATACATCAATTTATCTTTGTTGTCTTGGTATCTTTATTTGAAAAAGCAGGAATGTAAGCTTATGAGCAGGCCCATTTTTGGATCAGCACTTGGGTAACGCTTGCTGATTGGTGGATACATTTAGCGCCTAATCAGCAAGCGCTACCCAGGTACTGAACCAAAAATGGGCCGGCTTTTAAACTTTACATTTGCTTTTTCAAATAAAGATACCAAGAGAACAAAGAAATATTGCTAATAGGAGTAAATTAGAAAGTAATAATAAAAACATTTTGAAATATCTTTAAAATGAAACAGAAATAATTAGATGACAATGTTGCTTTAAAGTGAAGGTAAACTTTAACGAATGAATGCCCGGGTTTTAAAAATAATATTAATAACAGGGGCACTTTCATTCATGAAAGTTCACATTTCAGTGGTTTTGTTAAAATACTTATATTTTCTTCTTGCAAGCCGGAGCAGCGATTACCCCCGCCCGCAGTTCGTCTCTTCTTACATCAGCAATGATGAATCTGGCTGCCTCCAATCACGGCTTCCATCCCCAGAGCAGAGCATTGCCTGAGGCCACGCAGTGATTGGAGAAAGCCGGATTCGTCATTGCTGACGTAAGAAGAGACGAACTGCGGGCGGGAGTAATCGCTGCTCCGGCTTGCAAGAAGAAAATATAAGTATTTTAACAAAACCGCTGAAATGTAAACTTTCATGAATGAAAGTGCCCCTGTTTTTAATATTATTTTTAAAAACCGGTCACAAATTCATAAAAGTTTACATTCACTTTAAATTGCTGGGATTGTAATGCTGAAGAATTAACAGAACATTTACAATAACAGGATAAAAAATAAGAAATCATAAAAATAAAGATATCATAATAAAACTGTAATCAATCCCTTTATGATATAATCACCTGCTAATACATAAACCAAACAAGTTTACATACTACAATACAAATTGCCTAACAAACAATCACCTAGATTACGAGTTTTGCGTTAGAGGCTGTGCGGTGCTAACGAGCAGTTTTTGCTCACCGCTCACTTACCTACAGCGCTGGTATTACGAGTTTTCAGAAACCCGTTGTTAAAAGACAAGAAGTGAGCGTTGAGCAAAATTTTGCTCCTTTACCACACTCCCATACCAGCGCTGCTTAAGTCAGCGGTGAGCAGGTGTAATGTGCTTGTGCACGATTTCCCCATAGGAATCAACAGGCTGGCTGAAAAAAAGTCTAACACCTGCAAAAAAGCAGCGTAAAGCTCCCTAACGCAGCCCCATTGATTCCTATGGGGAAATAAAATGTATGTCTACACCTAAAACACACCCCTAATCTTACACTTATTAACCCCTAATCTGCCGCCCCCGACATCGCTGACATCTACATTATATTATTAACCCCTAATCTGCCGCTCTGGACACCGCCGCCACCTACATTATATGTATTAACCCCTAATCTGCTGATCCCAACATCGCCGACACCTACATTATATTTATTAACCTCTAATCTGCCGCCCCCAATGTCGCCACCACCTGCCTACACTTATTAACCCCTAATCTGCCGCCCCCAACGTCACCGCCACTATAATAAACATATTAACCCCTAAACCGCCACACTCCCGCCTCGCAAACATTACTTAAATATTATTAACCCCTAATCTGCCGTCCCTAACATCGCCGCCACCTACCTACATTTATTAACCCCTAATCTGCCGCCCCCAACGTCGCCGCCACTATATTAAAGTTATTAACCCCTAAACCTAAGTCTAACCCTAAACCTAACACCCCCTAACTTAAATATAATTTAAATAAATATTCCTATCATTAAATAAATTATTCCTATTTAAAACTAAATACTGTACTTACCTGTAAAATAAACCCTAAGCTAGCTACAATATAGCTAATAGTTACATTGTAGCCAGTTTAGGATTTATTTTTATTTTACAGGCAAGTTTGTATTTATTTTAACTAGGTACAATAGTTATTAAAAAGTTATTAACTATTTAATAACTACCTAGCTAAAATAAATACAAATTTACCTGTAAAATAAAACCTAACCTAAGTTACACTAACACCTAACACTACACTACAATTAAATTAATTCCCTACATTAAATACAATTAAATAAATTAAATTAAATTAGCTAAAGTACAAAAACAAACAAATACTAAATTAAAGAAAATAATAAACAAATTACAGAAATTTAAACTAATTACACCTAATCTAAAAGCCCTATTAAAATAAAAAAGCTCCCCAAAAATAAAAAAAAAACCCTAGTCTAAACTAAACTACCAATAGCCCTTAAAAGGGCCTTTTGCGGGGCATTGCCCCAAAGTAATCAGCTCTTTTACCTGTAAAAAAAAATACAAACAACCCCCCAACAGTAAAACCCACCACCCACACAACCAACCCCCCAAATAAAATACTAGCTAAAAAAACCTACGCTCCCCATTGCCCTGAAAAGGGCATTTGGATGGGCATTGCCCTTAAAAGGGCAGTTAGCTCTTTTGCCGCCCAAACCCTAATCTAAAAAATAAAACCCACCCAATACACCCTTAAAAAACCTAACACTAACCCCCGAAGATTCACTTACCGGGAGACGTCTTCATCCAAGCCGGGCGAAGTGGTTCTTTAGACGGGAAGAAGTCTTCATCCAAGCCGGGCAGAAGTGGTCCTCCAGACGGGCAGTCTTCATCTAGATGGCATCTTCTATCTTCATCCATTCGGCGCGGAGCGGGTCCATCTTCAAGACATCCGACGCGGAGCATCCTCTTCATCCGACGACTAAAACAGAATGAAGGTACCTTTAAGTGACGTCATCCAAGATGGCGTCCCTTAGATTCCAATTGGCTGATAGAATTCTATCAGGCAATCGTAATTAAGGTAGAAAAAATCCTATTGGCTGATGCAATCAGCCAATAGGATTGAGCTTGCATTCTATTTGCTGATTCGAACAGCCAATAGATCATGGATGGATCAGCCAATAGGATTTTTTCTACCTTAATTCCGATTGGCTTATAGAATTCTATCAGCCAATCGGAATCTAAGGGACACCATCTTGGATGACGTCACTTAAAGGTACCTTCATTCTGTTTTAGTCGTCGGATGAAGAGGATGCTCCGCGTCGGATGTCTTGAAGATGGACCCGCTCTGCGCTGGATGGATGAAGACAGAGGATGCCGTCTGGATGAAGACTTCTGCCCGTCTGGAGGACCACTTCTGCCTGGCTTGGATGAAGACTTCTGCCTGTCTGGAGGACCACTTCGCCCGGCTTAGATGAAGACGTCTCCCGGTAAGTCGATCATCAGGGGGTTAGTGTTAGGTTTTTTTAAGGGTGTATTGGGTGGGTTTGATTTTTTAGATTAGGGTTTAGGCGGCAAAAGAGCTAAATGCCCTTTTCAGGGCAATGGGGAGCTTAGGTTTTTTTAGCTAGTATTTTATTTGGGGGGATGGTTGTGTGGGTGGTGGGTTTTACTGTTGGGGGGGTTGTTTTTTTTTTTTTTACAGGTAAAAGAGCTGATTACTTTGGGGCAATTCCCCCGCAAAAGGCCCTTTTAAGGGCTGTTGGTAGTTTAGTTTAGGCTAGGGTTTTTTTTTATTTTGGGGGGGCTTTTTATTTTAACAGGGCTATTAGATTAGGTGTAATTAGTTTAAATTTCTGTAATTTGTTTATTATTTTCTGTAATTTAGTGTTTATTTTTGTTTGCACTTTAGCTAATTTAATTTATTTAATTGTATTTAATGTAGGAAATGTATTTAATTGTAGTGTAGTGTTAGGGTAACTTAGGTTAGGTTTTATTTTACAGGTAAATTTGTATTTATTTTAGCTAGGTAGTTATTAAATAGTTAATAACTATTTAATAACTATTCTACCTAGTTAAAATAAATACAAACTTGCCTGTAAAATAAAAATAAACCCTAAACTAGCTACAATGTAACTATTAGTTATATTGTAGCTATTTTAGGGTTTATTTTACAGGTATTTAGTTTTAAATAGGAATAATTTATTTAATGATAGGAATATTTATTTAGATTTATTAAAATTATATTTAAATTAGGGGGTATTAGGTTTAGGGTTAGACTTAGGTTTAGGGGTTAATAACTTTAATATAGTGGCGGCGACGTTGGGGGCGGCAGATTAGGGGTTAATAAATGTAGGTAGGTGGCGGCGTTGTTAGGGACGGCAGATTAGGGGTTAATAATATTTAAGTAATGTTTGCGAGGCGGGAGTGCGGCGGTTTAGGGGTTAATACGTTTATTATAGTGGCGGCGACATTGGGGCGGCAGATTAGGGGTTAAAAAATATAATGTAGGTGTCGGCGATGTTGGGGTCAGCAGATTAGGGGGTTCATAAATATAATGTAGGTGGCGGCAGTGTCCGGAGCGGCAGATTAGGGGTTAAACATTTTATTTTAGTATTTGCGATGCGGGAGGGCCTCGGTTTAGGGGTTAATAGGTAGTTTATGGGTGTTAGTGTACTTTTTAGCACTTTAGTTATGAGTTTTATGTTACAACATTGTACCATAAAACTCATAACTACTGCCTTTTAAATGCGTTAGGACTCTTGACGGGGTAGGGTGTACCGCTCACTTTTTGGCCTCCCAGGACAGACTCGTAATACCGACGCTATGGACGTCCCATAGAAAAAAAACTTTACGAAGTTTACGTAAGTCGTTTTGCGGTAAGGCCAAAGAAGTGTGCGGTGCCCCTAAACCTGCAAGACTCGTAATAGCAGCTGGCATAAAAAAGCAGCGTTAGGACCTCTTAACGCTGCTTTTTTACCCTAACGCACAACTCGTAATCTAGCCGATAGTGTGCATGTGTAGACACTAAAATAACCATATGTGTAAACTGATAAATACCATAAATTAGTTGTGATTATTCACTAAGGCCTAGATTTGGAGTTTGGCGGTAGCCGTGAAAACCAGCATTAGAGGCTCCTAACGCTGGTTTTAGGCTACCTCCGGTATTTGGAGTCACTCAAAAAAGGGTCTAACGCTCACTTTTCAGCCGCGACTTTTCCATACCGCAGATCCCCTTACGTCAATTGCGTATCCTATCTTTTCAATGGGATTTTTCTAACTCCGGTATTTAGAGTCGTGTCTGAAGTGAGCGTTAGAATTCTAACGACAAAACTCCAGCCGCAGAAAAAAGTCAGTAGTTAAGAGCTTTCTGGGCTAACGCCGGTTCATAAAGCTCTTAACTACTGTACTCTAAAGTACACTAACACCCATAAACTACCTATGTACCCCTAAACCGAGGCCCCCCCCACATCGCCGCCACTCGATTTAATTTTTTTAACCCCTAATCTGCCGACCGCCACCTACGTTATCCTTATGTACCCTTAATCTGCTGCCCCTAACACCGCCGACCCCTATATTATATTTATTAACAACTAACCTGCCCTCCACAATGTCGCAGCCAGCTACCTACAATAATTAACCCCTAATCTGCCGACCGCAAAGAGCCGCCACCTACATTATAGCTATGTACCCCTAATCTGCTGCCCCTAACACCACCGACCCCTATATTATATTTATTAACCCCTAACCTGCCCCCCACAACGTTGCCTCCACCTGCCTACACTTATTAACCCCTAATCTGCCGAGCGGACCGCACCGCTATCATAATAAAGTTATTAACCCCTAATCCGCCTCACTAACCCTATAATAAATAGTATTAACCCCTAATCTGCCCTCCCTAACATCGCCGACACCTAATTTCAAACATTAACCCCTAATCTGCCGACTGTAGCTCACCGCTATTCTAATAAATGTATTAACCCCTAAAGCTAAGTCTAACCTTAACACTAACACCCCCCTAACTTAAATATAATTTAAATCTAACGAAATAAATTAACTCTTATTAAATAAATTATTCCTATTTAAAGCTAAATACTTACCTGTAAAATAAATCCTAATATAGCTACAATATAAATTATAATTATATTATAGCTATTTTAGGATTAATATTTATTTTACAGGTAACTTTGTATTTATTTTAACCAGGTACAATAGCTATTAAATAGTTAAGAACTATTTAATAGCTAAAATAGTTAAAATAATTACAAAATTACCTGTAAAATAAATCCTAACCTAAGTTACAATTAAACCTAACACTATACTATCATTAAATTAATTAAATAAAATACCTAAAATTACCTACAATTAAACCTAACACTACACTATCAATACATTAATTAAATAAAATACCTAAAAATAACTACAATGAAATAAACTAACTAAAGTACAAAAAATAAAAAAGAACTAAGTTACAAAAAATAAAAAAATATTTACAAACATAAGAAAAATCTTACAACAATTTTAAACTAATTACACCTACTCTAAGCCCCCTAATAAAATAACAAAGCCCCGCAAAATAAAAAATGCCCTACCCTATTCTAAATTACTAAAGTTCAAAGCTCTTTTACCTTACCAGCCCTGAACAGGGTCCTTTGCGGGGCATGCCCCAAAGAATTCAGCTCTTTTGCCTGTAAAAAAAAACATACAATACCCCCCCCAACATTACAACCCACCACCCACATACCCCTAATCTAACCCAAACCCCCCTTAAATAAACCTAACACTAAGCCCCTGAAGATGATCGGAACAGCCAATAGAATGCAAGCTCAATCTGATTGGCTGATTGGATCAGCCAATCGGATTGAACTTGATTCTGATTGGCTGATTCCATCAGCCAATCAGAATATTCCTACCTTGATTCCGATTGGCTGATAGAATCCTATCAGCCAATCGGAATTCGAGGGACGCCATCTTGGATGACGTCCCTTAAAGGAACCGTCATTCTTCAGTTGGACGTCGCCGGATGAAGATGGGTCCGCGGTGGAGGTCTTCAGGATGGAGCCAGTCCTCATCGGATGAAGATAGAAGATGCCGCTTGGAAGAAGATGGTTGCCGGTCCGGATCTACTCTTCTTCCCGGATAGGATGAAGACTTTGGACCCTCTTCTGGACTTCTTCAGCCATCGGATGATGGATGTCTAGCCCCCTCTTGGGTTGGATGAAGATATCGGAGCCAGGACGGATCGGTGTGATACCCGGTGAGGTGAAGACAAGGTAGGAAGATCTTCAGGGGCTTAGTGTTAGGTTTATTTAAGGGGTGTTTAGGTTAGATTAGGGGTATGTGGGTGGTGGGTTGTAATGTTGGGGGGGGGGGTATTGTATGTTTTTTTTTACAGGCAAAAGAGCTGAATTCTTTGGGGCTTGCCCCGCAAAGAGCCCTGTTCAGGGCTGGTAAGGTAAAAGAGCTTTGAACTTTAGTAATTTAGAATAGGGTAGGGCATTTTTTATTTTGCGGGGCTTTGTTATTTTATTAGGGGGCTTAGAGTAGGTGTAATTAGTTTAAAATTGTTGTAAGATTTTCCTTATGTTTGTAAATATTTTTTTATTTTTTGTAACTTAGTTCTTTTTTATTTTTTGTACTTTAGTTAGTTTATTTCATTGTAGTTATTTGTAGATATTGTATTTAATTAATGTATTGATAGTGTAGTGTTAGGTTTAATTGTAGGTAATTGTAGATATTTAATTTAATTAATTTAATGATAGTGTAGTGTTAGGTTTAATTGTAACTTAGGTTAGGATTTATTTTACAGGTAATTTTGTTATTATTTTAACTAGGTAACTATTAAATAGTTATTAACTATTTAATAGCTATTGTACTTGGTTAAAATAATTACAAAATTACCTGTAAAATAAATATTAATCCTAAAATAGCTATAATATAATTATAATTTATAACACACACAGAAAATAAATGACAGTGGCGCTAACACCCTCTTTAAATATAATAAAAACACTAATGTCAATTCTTACAACCACATGTATAATTTCTAAAAAATAGATAAAAACCTGTATACAATTATATGATATTTAAAAGACTATAAAAATTAAAAATAGAACAAATGGAATAACAAAAACGTTTTACCACTTTCCAAAGAAATGTCAGTCCATAAACCACTAGAGTCCTCTGCTGCTTGTTAACCAAATGGATCCTTCACACCAAATGAAGTAGGGCAAAAAACTTGAATTCTGAAAGAAAAAAGCGCAAAGAGAGACTCAAGTGCAATAAATAACACAGACGCTGCTGCTCTTAAAAAAATGCACTTACAATGTTTATTAATAATAAAGCAGGTATAAAACAGTTTTCTCCTTCAAGGTAATTAATCCAAATACTCAGCTGCTCCGGTCTGTTTTCACAGCCTTACAATGTCCGCTCCCTTCTGATGTCCACCGGAACTTTCAGTGTAGGGGAAATCCTTGTTGATGGGGCTACGGTAGCCCTGAGAGTCCAAAAAGCAGAGTGTTCTATTCTTAGAACTACGGCTCCTCTGCAGATCCAAAATTCAGTCCTGTGGTACCTCTACGCGTTTCTTCTGCTATCGTGCAGACTTTCTCAAGAGGATGAAGAGTCTAATGCTGAGTGGATTCAATATCCATCCCAATAAAAACCCTCATAGTAAATCCTATTGGTTGAAATTTCCTCTGTGTAATATGGGTAAGAAATGCTCACTGGGTCCTAGAGACCAAGTTATAAAATGCTACGTTCCTTTTGCACATAACAAATAATGTATACAGTTAATTACAACACATCTATAGTTAATAAAAGCAAAAGACAAGGGACAATTATTTTGCACAAAAAATTATAACAATAATACAAAACTCCTACCACTAGGTAAAATTTAATAAAGCAAAAAATATATTAAAAGTTGATACAACGTGTGTTAATGCATATACTAAAAATCCCTGCAAACTAAACAATATTCATCTATGTATACTTAATATCTACACATCCAAAATTAGTATATGTTGCAATCCCAAAAAACAAATAATTAACCCAACAAATGTAACAACAATACTCTGATCCTACAACTAGGTTTAATTCGATGAAGCAAATATAATTAAAAATTAAAACAAGATATATTTATGCGCATATCCTTGCAGCTTAAGCAAGATTCATCTCTATATATGATGAGCATTCACAATCTGGAAAACACATTTTTATTCTCTATGTATATATATGTGTATACCTTTCCTACTAAAAAGGAGTGATTTAATCCTAAGTATCCAAGTTGATCTGGAGTATAGAGGGATGGATCTACAAAAATGTGTTTAGAAAATTTGATAGTATGTACACTGTCATCTCTATTTAGGTATCATCCAATTAATTCTATACAATTATTAAAGGTTGTTTAAAATTTATTTAAAAGTTGTTTAAAATGGAAGGGAAAAGAGGAGGAAATAATTATTATATAAACAAGAATTATTAAAGGAACCTTAAGAATATCTAAAAAATGTCAGATTTTTTTATATATTAATTACATATATTAATTACATAAAAGCTGCTATGTCAATGTCTATGTTTAATCCTTTTGGATGTAAACTATTGAGCTTTTGGATCCAAAAAGTTTCTTGTTTTCTTAGGCTCATCAACCTATTGCTACAACTCTTAGGTATCCAATCAATTGCTTGAATTTTTAGAGACCTAGAGTCTCCCCCATGATGTTCCAGAAAATCTATAACATCTATATAATATAAAAGAGAAAGTAGTTAATCACAGTGTACCATTACATTTTCTGGAACATCATGGGGGAGACTCTAGGTCTCTAAAAATTCAAGCAATTGATTGGATACCTAAGAGTTGTAGCAATAGGTTGATGAGCCTAAGAAAACAAGAAACTTTTTGGATCCAAAAGCTCAATAGTTTACATCCAAAAGGATTAAACATAGACATTGACATAGCAGCTTTTATGTAATTAATATATAAAAAAATCTGACATTTTTTAGATATTCTTAAGGTTCCTTTAATAATTCTTGTTTATATAATAATTATTTCCTCCTCTTTTCCCTTCCATTTTAAACAACTTTTAAATAAATTTTAAACAACCTTTAATAATTGTATAGAATTAATTGGATGATACCTAAATAGAGATGACAGTGTACATACTATCAAATTTTCTAAACACATTTTTGTAGATCCATCCCTCTATACTCCAGATCAACTTGGATACTTAGGATTAAATCACTCCTTTTTAGTAGGAAAGGTATACACATATATATACATAGAGAATAAAAATGTGTTTTCCAGATTGTGAATGCTCATCATATATAGAGATGAATCTTGCTTAAGCTGCAAGGATATGCGCATAAATATATCTTGTTTTAATTTTTAATTATATTTGCTTCATCGAATTAAACCTAGTTGTAGGATCAGAGTATTGTTGTTACATTTGTTGGGTTAATTATTTGTTTTTTGGGATTGCAACATATACTAATTTTGGATGTGTAGATATTAAGTATACATAGATGAATATTGTTTAGTTTGCAGGGATTTTTAGTATATGCATTAACACACGTTGTATCAACTTTTAATATATTTTTTGCTTTATTAAATTTTACCTAGTGGTAGGAGTTTTGTATTATTGTTATAATTTTTTGTGCAAAATAATTGTCCCTTGTCTTTTGCTTTTATTAACTATAGATGTGTTGTAATTAACTGTATACATTATTTGTTATGTGCAAAAGGAACGTAGCATTTTATAACTTGGTCTCTAGGACCCAGTGAGCATTTCTTACCCATATTACACAGAGGAAATTTCAACCAATAGGATTTACTATGAGGGTTTTTATTGGGATGGATATTGAATCCACTCAGCATTAGACTCTTCATCCTCTTGAGAAAGTCTGCACGATAGCAGAAGAAACGCGTAGAGGTACCACAGGACTGAATTTTGGATCTGCAGAGGAGCCGTAGTTCTAAGAATAGAACACTCTGCTTTTTGGACTCTCAGGGCTACCGTAGCCCCATCAACAAGGATTTCCCCTACACTGAAAGTTCCGGTGGACATCAGAAGGGAGCGGACATTGTAAGGCTGTGAAAACAGACCGGAGCAGCTGAGTATTTGGATTAATTACCTTGAAGGAGAAAACTGTTTTATACCTGCTTTATTATTAATAAACATTGTAAGTGCATTTTTTTTAAGAGCAGCAGCGTCTGTGTTATTTATTGCACTTGAGTCTCTCTTTGCGCTTTTTTCTTTCAGAATTCAAGTAATTATAATTTATATTGTAGCTATATTAGGATTTATTTTACAGGTAAGTATTTAGCTTTAAATAGGAATAATTTATTTAATAAGAGATAATTAATTTCGTTAGATTAAAATTATATTTAATTTAGGGGGGTGTTAGTGTTAGGGTTAGACTTAGCTTTAGGGGTTAATACATTTATTAGAATAGCGGTGAGCTCCAGACGGCAGATTAGGGGTTAATAATTGAAGTTAGGTGTCGGCGATGTTAGGGAGGGCAGATTAGGGGTTAATACTATTTATTATAGG
This sequence comes from Bombina bombina, assembly GCF_027579735.1. Taxonomy (NCBI): domain Eukaryota; kingdom Metazoa; phylum Chordata; class Amphibia; order Anura; family Bombinatoridae; genus Bombina; species Bombina bombina. The sequence goes on from NC_069507.1 coordinate 109,027,212, forward strand.
GTTAGTGAGGCGGATTAGGGGTTAACAACTTTATTATAGTAGCGCTCAGGTCCGGTCGGCAGATTAGGGGTTAATAAGTGTAGGCAGGTGGAGGCGACGTTGAGGGGGCAGATTAGGGGTTAATAAATATAATATAGGGGTCGGCGGTGTTAGGGGCAGCAGATTAGGGGTACATAGGGATAATGTAAGTAGCGGCGGTTTACGGAGCGGCAGATTAGGGGTTAATAATAATATGCAGGGGTCAGCAATAGCGGGGGCGGCAGAATAGGGGTTAATAAGTGTAAGGTTAGGGGTGTTTAGACTCGGGGTACATGTTAGAGTGTTAGGTGCAGACGTAGGAAGTGTTTCCCCATAGGAAACAATGGTGCTGCGTTAGGAGCTGAACGCGGCTTTTTTGCAGGTGTTAGGTTTTTTTCAGCTCAAACAGCCCCATTGTTTCCTATGGGGGAATCGTGCACGAGCACGTTTTTGAGGCTGGCCGCGTCCGTAAGCAACTCTGGTTATCGAGAGTTGCAGTTGCGTTAAATATGCTCTACGCTCCTTTTTTGGAGCCTAACGCAGCCTTTATGTGGACTCTCAATACCAGAGTTATTTTTATGGTGCGGCCAGAAAAAAAGCCAGCGTTAGCTACGCGGGTCCTTACAGACAAAACTCTAAATCTAGCCGTAAGTTAGCAAACTGAGGGCACTGAAAAGTAATTTTGTAGAACAGCAGAATAGGAACCTCCAGCCTATTGTTGCTCAGCAGTGCTGACAGCTATAAGGTTTCATTTACATAGTGAAAATAGATTACATTTACATAAAGGATATAGCACCTGGATTACTGAACATTTACTGAGTGACATTTTATGTGGACTCCATCTGGGTCCCATTAATATTGCATAAGAACTGTATTATGCAAAGTCATCATGATGCTAATCACCCTAGCTCTAGGCTAACCACCTACAGCACAGAGATGATGACATAAGCAGGCAATATGAACTCAAACATTACACTGTAAGAAACAAATCCTGAACAATATGCTTGTGCCCACACAGTGCCACATACTTAATTTTTCAGTATGATTGATATTCCCATCCCATAATATCAAAAAAAGTTATTTAAAAATTAAGCAATATATTATCATAAATTAAGTAACATATATTTAAAGCGACAGTAAACATACAGAATAATGCTATATAATTCTGCACATAGTGCAGAATTATATAACGTTATCTTAGCAGTAACTTCACAAATTACTAGCATTGCCGGGTTTTTTTAGTCTAAAATTCGACTCCGCTCCAGGCTCTACTGAGCGGGTCTTAGATTTCCAAAGCGCTATTCGCGGGTGTGCTGGCTAGTCACATCACGCCCGATCGCACTATTGGATTAAATGTAGCTCGTTCCTACTCTGGTCTTGTAGCGGGAGCGAGCTACATTCAGTTCAATAGCGTGATCAGGCGTGCTGTGACTAGCCAGCACGCCCGCGAATATCGCTTTGGAAATCCAAGACCCGCTCAGTAGAGCCTGGAGCGGAGTCCAAGTTTAGACTAAAAAACTGGCAATGCTAGTAATCTGTAAAGTTACCGCTAAGATAACGTTATATAATTCTGCACAATGTGCAGAATTATATAGCATTATTCTGTACGTTTACTGTCTCTTTAACATTAAAGGGACATAAAACCAAAATAATATATTTCATAAATTAGATACAATTTTAAACAACGTTCCAATGTACTTCTATTATAACATTTTCTTTGTTTTCTTGTTATCCTTTGTTGAAAAGCAGGAAAGGTAATCTCAGGAGCGTGCAAGTGTGCAGCACTATAAGGCAGCAATTTTGCAACAATGCTATATATTAGTTATAGCACTATTTGCTGTCATGTAGTGCTGCAGACATGTGCACGCTACCTATCTACATATCTCTTCATCAAAGAATAACATGAGGACGAAGAAAAAATTGGAAACTTTTTTTAAATTCTATTTTTTATCTGAATCATGAAAGAAACATTTTGGGTTTCATGTCCCTTTAATGATTTGTGTGTGACATAAAGTATAATGAAATTGGTCACAATCCTGTAAAAAAAAAAAAGTTTATCAAATGATTTATCTACGAAAATTACCTCAAACTTTATTAGTGAATTTTGTAGAAAAACCATAAGATAAATGTTTCCAAAAGAATGTGATAACCCCAGAATGCTTTTAAAGGGATAGCAAACACAATATTTTTATTTAATGATTCAGATAGAGCAGGCAATTTTAAGCAATATTTTAATTTACTCCTATTATCACAATTCGACTCCGCTCCAGGCTCTACTGAGCGGGTCTTGGATTTCCAAAGCGCTATTCGCGGGTGTGCTGGCTAGTCACATCACGCCCGATCGCACTATTGGATTAAATGTAGCTCGTTCCTACTCTGGTCTTGTAGCGGGAGCGAGCTACATTCAGTTCAATAGCGTGATCAGGCGTGCTGTGACTAGCCAGCACGCCCGCGAATATCGCTTTGGAAATCCAAGACCCGCTCAGTAGAGCCTGGAGCGGAGTCCAAGTTTAGACTAAAAAACTGGCAATGCTAGTAATCTGTAAAGTTACCACTAAGATAACGTTATATAATTCTGCACAATGTGCAGAATTATATAGCATTATTCTGTACGTTTACTGTCTCTTTAACATTAAAGGGACATAAAACCAAAATAATATATTTCATAAATTAGATACAATTTTAAACAACGTTCCAATGTACTTCTATTATAACATTTTCTTTGTTTTCTTGTTATCCTTTGTTGAAAAGCAGGAAAGGTAATCTCAGGAGCGTGCAAGTGTGCAGCACTATAAGGCAGCAATTTTGCAACAATGCTATATATTAGTTATAGCACTATTTGCTGTCATGTAGTGCTGCAGACATGTGCACGCTACCTATCTACATATCTCTTCATCAAAGAATAACATGAGGACGAAGAAAAAATTGGAAACTTTTTTTAAATTCTATTTTTTATCTGAATCATGAAAGAAACATTTTGGGTTTCATGTCCCTTTAATGATTTGTGTGTGACATAAAGTATAATGAAATTGGTCACAATCCTGTAAAAAAAAAAAAGTTTATCAAATGATTTATCTACGAAAATTACCTCAAACTTTATTAGTGAATTTTGTAGAAAAACCATAAGATAAATGTTTCCAAAAGAATGTGATAACCCCAGAATGCTTTTAAAGGGATAGCAAACACAATATTTTTATTTAATGATTCAGATAGAGCAGGCAATTTTAAGCAATATTTTAATTTACTCCTATTATCACATTTTCTTTGTTCTCTTGCTATCTTTAATTGAAAAGCAGGAATGCAAAGCCAGCCGGCCCATTTTTGGTTCAGCACCTAGGTACCGCTTGCTGATTGGTGGCTAAATGTAGCCACCAATAAGCAAGCGCTATCTAGGGTGCTGAACCTAAAATGGGCCAGTTCCTAAGCTTTTACATTCCTGCTTTTCAATTACAGTTAGCAAGAGAACAAATTAAAAAATTGCTTAAAATTGCATGATCTATCTGAATCACTAAATAATAAAATTGGGTTTAGTATCCTTTTAAGCAACACTTTCCCCTTGTCATTCTAACATAATTTCTACATCAACATTATAAAGTGCCAGTGAATAAATACATATAAGATTAAACAGTATTTTCAAAACTATATTCCAATTGTCTTTTGTAACAATTTGCCTGATGGTGGATTTCACAGGAAATGTACATAAAATATGTATTTGTGAAAAGTGATTCACAAGAAGGCAGGAACTGTACAGTGTTGGGTATATTAGTGTGAGGGGGCACACCATGTGCTTCATGAGATGTTCATTTACTGTTTATTGTGAAGAGAGATCTGATCTGGGAACCTGTGTTCCTATGGAACTTTCTAAAATTCTGTGATTGTCTTTTTTTTTTTTTTTTAAGGGACATGAAACCCAATTTTTTTCTCTCATGATTTAGGTAGAACATACAATTTTAAACAACTTTCCAGTTTACTTCTATTTTCAACTGTACTTCATTCTCTTGGTATCATTTGTTGAAAGAGCAGCAATGCACTACTGGTTTCTGAGCACATGGGTGAGCCAATGACAATGGGTATAGATATGCAGCCACCAATCAGCAGCTAGAACCAAGGTTCTTTGCTGCTCCTGAGCTTTCCTAGATTAAACCCTTCAGCAAAGGATAACAAGAGAAGGACGCAAATTAAATAATAGAAGTAAATTGGAAAGTTGTTTAAAATTGTATGTTCTGTCTAACTCTTGAATATCTAATTATGACTTTATTGTCCCTTTAAAGGGACACTGAACCCAAATTTTTTCTTTTGTGATTCAGATAGACCATGCAATTTTAAGCAACTTTCTAATTTACTCCTATTATCAATTTTTCTTCATTTTCTTGCTTTCTTTATTTGAAAAAGAAGGCATCTAAGCTATTTTTTTGGTTCAGAACCATGGAAAGCACTTGTTTATTGGTGGGTGAATTTATCCACCAATCAGCAAGAACAACCCAGGTTGTTCACCAAAAATTGGCCGGCATCTAAACTTACATTCTTGCATTTCATATAAAGATACCAAGAGAATGAAGACAATTTGATAATAGGAGTAAATTAGAAAGTTGCTTAAAATTACATGCTCTATCTGATTCACAAAATAAAAAAAATGGGTTCATTGTGTGTCCTTTAAGTCTCAAAAAGCTAGTTTAGTACATAAGACAGCAAAGATGTACAAAATATAAAAATATATATAATAAAATTAAATATAAAATGATATAATGATATAAGCCTTGCTATAATGATGTTGTATAATATACAGCACAGTCATCTGAGCTTGCAGCTGAATGAAATAATAAGGTAGAAGTTACACAACTGTTATGGAAGTTTTATAAGGAAATTCCAGTCATGCTGTCATGTAAATGACTGAATCCATCATAAAACTGTACTAATAGATACAGACTAAAATGAATAAAAATAAGAGTTTCAAGCAGATCCATTGTGTAAACTGATGAGTGATTCTGGTTGTTTGTGGGTGACCCCAAGTGACATTATCATGAGTATAAATAGATTTAAGGGGTATATACCAAAGGCAAATCCCTTTGTATCTCACCGGTGTTTTCATCTGTCACTCGTAAGTGGGCACAGGGCAGGTAAGAGCAGCAACTGCGTTTCTGGGTGGCAGCTGTTTGGGGACATTCAGAGGTGATCGGGGTGTCCCCTGGTTCCTTCATGTCCCCTGGGAGTCCCGTGTTCCCCTCACTGGCTCGGGGCTGCTTGTGTCCTTCCCAGCACATCTCCAGGACTGTAGCATTCTCCTGCGAGGAGACCCTGTATCGACCTTCCAGGCCAGCTACCTCAGTATCCTCCTCGCTAACATCCAGATCCTCGCAACCCATGGCGGCCCCGTGATGATCCGATCACTCGGGAAGTGAGGGCATTGTGAGAGTTTCTCTGGAAGCAGCCGGTGTGCAGTGCTAGGAGACGGCCACAAGGGGCAGGAGAGAGCAGAATTTCCAGTGACAGTGAAAGAGGCGGGACAGAGAGACTGAAGCATTAGGGACAATAGGTAGAAGGGAATCATTTGTAAGAGGCAGGGAAAATAGGTGCAGTCAGGTAGAGGAAATTAATTGCATCAAACGTGTCTATATACAGGAACTGAATATTCTTTTAAAATTGTTTTGATTACACGAATAATAATTTGCAAGTTCTGACAAACTGCATTGTGTAATACTGTTAGCTTTTAAGCACAGACTCCATGTTCATTTTATTTATTTTCTACATTGCCACGACTACAATAGTTTGCAGGCTATAAAGCATGAGATAAAAGTATATTACAGTTTTTGTACCACTCAGTAAAAACTAAAATACATTGTAAGCTATTATAGATGGTCTGCATTGCATAAATAAATCCACACTTATGGATGGTCACTTGGGATAGTCCGAAACGTTTCAGATGTTCCCTTGCACTATTTGTTTATCTTCCTGCCAGTCCAGGGCCCTGCAAATGCTAAATGTGGCCCTGCTGCCTGTGACATGCAAAGATTGGCCAATTACCCTTCTTGGCTTCCAAAAACAATACTATTACACTGTCAGTAACACAAACAAACAGTGATTCACCCCCTTTGTTACCAGTAACCTAAAGCAGCCATCTTACCCCATCAGCTGCCAGTGTGACAAAAAGAGTGAGTCTTAACCCCCTTTTCTGCAAGATCCACTCAAATCAATAATTTTAGCTCCTACTGCTGCTAGTAATACACATTGGCTGTCATTAACACATATGGCAGTGATTTGTTTTTTTTTTCCACTTCACAGAAACAAAAACAGCAGTGATTTAAACTTTTCTGTCAGTATCAGAGTACTGATTTAACTTGTTTTGTATAATTAATAGCACTTAGGACTGGTATTTACTCTTTTGCTTCTGCCTTAAAAAATTAATCTTGGGGGGGGGCGGAGCCAACTGCCTAACTGAATGGACGCAGAAAGTTAGAGCTCTGCAACTGGAGTATCTTTATAGTATAATTTATGAGCAAATAAGCCCAGAAACTTGTATATTGACCTTAGCTTTATATAGCTAAACTCTTGGGCTCTACAGTGGGGTATCTACATCCCCCTCAATCGAAGAAACTAGAATGGAAGAAGTGCGACAAAGTTCTACGGCTCATCCAAGCATGCAGAACTTGGAAGCTATCCTGCTCGAGCTGCTCCTAGAATTGAGCGAAACAATGGACGCACAATATGCCCAGCTCTCTAAAGATATCACTCAATTCTTTGGCACACGCCGAGATCCTTGCAATCCCCCAGATAACAACTCACATACTCCTGCCTCGTCTGAGAAGGCCATGGCACTTAGTCTCTCCTACAAACCGCAAGCTAACGTGCTTCAGTCACATCATGGAGCGGATGCATCGGAGATCTCCAGTCAGGACCTATATGTTGTTACCGCGATCGCGGTTTCTAACGAGGTGCAGAGAGATGGTGACGCAGGAGATTCCCAGAGCCCGCTATGGTACAGCCAAGAAACCCGGCATCAGATACCTCAGAAAGTGACTAGGCAATTTGCTGTCTCCACGCGCCTTCCCAAGCTACTGTCTGCGCAGTCATTATCGGTCCCCATGCTAGGCCTGAAAATCGCTGATATTGTAAAGACTGCTATATCCCAGTCCCAAAGTTCTGTTAGCGGGTCGCACAGAAATAACTGGCGCGCTATTGTTCTTGGCAGACCGACCGGAGTGGGGTAGATTGACTTGCTTTACCCAGGAGAGTCTGTGTAAGTCTGCACGATGAGTTCCTCTTCCAGACCTTCTATCAACCCCACACATTGCTGGACTTTGACATTGATATGGCGGTATAGTACTGTATGTAAAGTTGGTCATAAGCTGCTTGTTTTTAGATCCAGAGAAGGACAATTCACATAGGCTGATAGAACTTCCATATCATATTTTTCAGTTCCTGTCCACATATCTATGGGGAAGTGGGTAATGTCCCAGTGTCACATCCAGCTCCCCACATCGCACTGATAATCTACCAGCTTGATATTTTGATGTGACTTGGGGACACTTAACTCTCTATCTGCTATTTTAATGTGCACTGACAGTGGTTCCCTCTGATGGATACTCTACACTAACAGTTATATTGGAACCCGGTTTATGTGTTTTGCCTATATATCACAATTTCTTATGCTGTATGTCATTCAATGCTTTTGACACTGGTCTTAATCCCTGAATACTAGTAGTCAATATTTTCCATACAAGGCCCTTTTTTGTTAAAAATGTTATTTAATATGTGATTAGTAATTGGCAGTTTATTTGTTACCACTGTTCATGTTTTATGGTATATTGGAGTGTCCTTTTCATACTTTACACAACTGTAATACGCTTTATCCTGCATTTGTTCATATATCAGATCTCATTAATTTACTTTTTAAAAATGAAAAGGACACTGGACACTGAATATCTGTTATCCCTATGAGAGGCTTGTTGTTATGTTTTACGTTCCTCCATTTTTTCTTGTGACGCACTGTATAAAATATTGATCTTGCTTACAGGCAGTGACACCACTTCCTATCATTTAGCACACAGCTCATAGCGCTATCACAACCTTGCTGCGGAGAAATGTATCTCTCTGTAAGCTACACAGTGTATTTTGAATTTTCTATTATACTGAGTTAAGTTGGGAGAATGTTGTTGTTAGACATTGATGTGCCCTCCCATACGTTTATACAAGTAAGTTGGAGTGTCTTGTTCTATCCATACTTATGTTCCTTTCTCTTTCATTCCTGCCCCCCTCAGGGTTAAGTCACTTAGGTTTATCACACATAATAATAAAATCAGCTGAGTGAATCCTAATACAGTTAAACTATGCAGCCAGCAAAACAACATTAGTTCATTCCTTATATCAGAGGACCATTACTAGCTGAACTCTACAGGTTATTACTACCTATCTTAAGTATCTCATACTGACATATACTGTTCACCAGATTATAACGCAGCGCCACTCTTAATAGCTGTTTCCTGGATATATCTCTTTACTAATATGAGTTTAGGATAACTTTAAGATGACTCTTCATCTCAGAGACGCGCTTTCAGTCTACAGTTGAGTTTTATACACATATTTTAATGGGTGTGGTTGGGCTGTGTCAACTGGGAAGGCACGGTCCGACATATACACTTCTATTTTTTTTTTTTTTTATTTTTTTTTTTTATTTTATTAATTCACTACAAACATGTAGATTTTAAGCGCGAGGCGTTGGACATATGTTCAGTCATAACTTAAGAGATAATTTAACTATATTGCTTTCGAGAGCAGGTGTAGTAACTGACTGACAGTATGTATGGGGATATACCGTTGCTTATATATTCTGTAATGACCTCTTTTTCTAGCTACATAGCCTGTTATAGTGTTTATTTCTCATCAGAACTCTACTGTGTTTGAACCTCCTGCTTCAAGACCTTGGGATCCCACACTTGTTGATACTGTATATCTGCTAGTTTTATAGGTATCCGTACTAAACCATACTGCAGTCTTACTAGAATGAGCTCCGCCCCCCATGCTTTCTCCTCCCCTTTCCCTCCCCCCTCCCAATATTCGAGTGGCTCTTGTCCACTGTAATTCCTCTTCCACTGTTCTATGACCTACTCGTGGTCAAATTAAAAGCTAACTCCCCACATTATCACAGAAACACTCATCTTATACACCCTAGAGATGTGGAGATCAGAATATTATTATCAAAATATAAAATATAAAATGAAGTTCCCTTTCAGTTTGCCCAACCATATATCTGACACCTCCCTTGACACAACATCTTTTCTCTGAGCCCTTAAATTGTATGACTTAACTTGATATATAGGCCAGCTATTTCTTCACTAGCCTAACAGATATACTAGGTGTCACAACCTTGGTGCTGTATTCTTGTGTTACTATTATGATTGGGCAGATGTTGTATTTATACTCTTTGTACCTTTTGAAACTTCAATAAAAAATCTTTTTTTTTTAAAAAAAAAATTAATCTTGGAAGAACACTACAGCCCTTAGAAAAATATGACACTAAACTTATTTTTGGTGTTCAAAATTTTAAAAACTCTATACAGACATGGCAGTAACCTTTCTGCTAATGTGCATATTAGGGTTTACTCTAAAGTTAATTTAAAGGGTTTGACTGCATCACGTTTTTGTAGATAAGTCTCCTTGTCTTTCATACAAATTAAAATAACAACAATCTTTGTATTAAACTTTTGGTAATTAACTATTATTGGAAGGAACAAAAAAGAAGGTCTCAAAACTGCATCAAATTGAGATGAACAAAGAGTGAAACCCCATACTTCAGCACATTTCTATCAGTGTAAAACCCCCCACAGAAATAGCTCCAATGACAACTTACAGTATATATTGAATTTAAAAGATGATATTGCATTATTTGAGCAACCAAATACTAATCCCCTGAAAATTAATTCTATCCAGAGTTTGGAATAATGTGAAATGCCAGAACAAAGATCAGTTATTATTATTATCGGTTATTTGTAGAGCGCCAACAGATTCCGCAGCGCTACAGTGAGCCAAACATTAAAGGGCAATTAAATACGGCAGAGTCGCATAATTAACAAGTTCATCATAAATAAGACTTAATTTTTATCCCCATTTACTGGCTCCCTGTAACATGTGACAGCCATCAGCCAATCACAGGCTTTTATAGATATACACTGAGAACTTGTGCACATGTAGGAACTGGGGCTTCAGAAAGTGTACATATAAAAAGATTGTGGAAAAAAGTGATAAAAGAAGTAAACTGAAAAACTACATACTGTTTCTGAATCATGAAAGTTTAATTTTGACTTTAGTGTCCCTTAACAAGCATAAACATGTGACAGCCATCAGCCAATCACAGGCTTTTATAGATATACACTGAGAACTTGTGCACATGTAGGAACTGGGGCTTCAGAAAGTGTGCATATAAAAAGATTGTGGAAAAATGTGTTAAAAGAAGTAAACTGAAAAACGACATACTCTTTCTGAATCATGAAAATGTAATTTTAGTGTCCCTTAACAAGCATAAACTTAAACTTTTTGAGAGATAATGACTAAGCCTGTTGCATACATTTATAATGAATGTGTGTATATGTATAAACAAATGTTTGTGTGTGTGTGTAGTCTGTTTTCTGCAGTTTCAGGTACTCACTTTCTTCCAGGCTACTGCGTTATAGTGTACAAACTGAAGCGGTAGGAGAATATACCTAAAATAACTGGAACATTGACTCCCATAACCCTTTCTTTCAAGGTGCTAACATTGGCACGAACTGCAGCGGTAGGAGTACAAAGCAGAAGATACTAACAGTCTTCAGAATTTGAATTAGTGCGCGCACTCTCAACGTTCCTGATTGGATCAGAATCAGTGACAGCTTGGATAGAGCAAACATACAAGTCGGGCAAAGACGCCGAAAATATACAGTGAGTAACAACAGGCTGGAAAGCCGAAGAAAAGTGAGTACAAACCACCAACGAACCACAGTAACTTTGAAGTGTACACGATATACAATTTAAACTGCAAGACCGTATATAGGTGAATACAACCAACGTACATCCAAGTCACATATAGAATGCATATGACTGAAATATTTGTGAGAAGATCACTTGGGATCGATCTGTGCATTTGAACATTGATTGGAGAGTCCAGCCAGTCTGTGGCACAGCACAGATTTAAGACATTTTTGAGACATAGTCTCCATTTATGGTTTTAAAAATTTGTATCTTTTCAGTAACAATTTTATTCACAATTGCTAGAAAGTTTATATACCCTTTAACATAATTTTTCAAGCTGCTACATTTTATATAGAGTGTATATAAGACACTGGTGTCATAATTCACTTCCTTTTTATTTGTAATATATAATAGCTGATATTGATTTTATAATTTTTAGCCCATATTCGCTCAATCATTATTGAATTTGTCTAGTTTTTATTAAAAATTGGTGTTATTAACAACGCTTAGTATCAATTGAATATTTCATTTCACTCTTTCACAGTAATACAATTAATTTCAGCCAGTCATCAGTCTAAGGTGATCACACGATATAAATTCAGACTCCTGTATTTGCATATAGCACTTATTATTAGAATTTTTATTAGAATCATTGCAGTCAGCCTTGGGCGCCACTGACAAACACACCACACACGTTTTCACCCCTAGTTCGCACCTGTGAGAGGTACGAACAGTTAGTTGGCTAGCACTGCCACATCTAAGTTTAGTGTACACTCACCTTGTCACATACTGCGTTATACAAACCTGTATGTGGTACCATAAATCCCTCAATCCTCTGCTGTCTAATGCTACTACTGAGCATAACTTAAACTGATATATATATATACACTTATACATATACATATATATATATACACAACACACAGAAATAGTCCAGCACTTTCTCACAAGCTCTCAGCTAAGATTAAAAGCAAAACTGGAAGAGTCAGTTACCGCATTTGGCCAAATGGGACAAGCCCAGGTACCACATCAAGGCCTCTTCCAAAACCTGGGTCCCTAATACAGCCACACAAATGCAAGCTCTTAAACAAACAAACTAGGAACAAGTCAGGGTTCCCAGACTTATGTAATCACCCTAGACATATGCAAAACACGGAAGGGGATAGCACTCTCAGACCGGACCGGGGACACATCCTATGACCTTGCAACATGCTCAGCTTTTGGTGCTATAGCACTCTCAGGAAGCAGTACTATTGCTAGAGTCACAGGCAGTTAACCCCAGACAAGCCTGGGTTCAGGTCCATAGGGAAAATTACAAAACAAACAATACAACACACAGAAAAAGTCCAGCACTCACAAGCTCTCAGCTAAGATTAAAAGCAAAACTGGAAGAGTCAGTTACTGCATTTGGCCAAATAAGACAAGCCCAGGTACCACGTCAAGGTCTCTTCCAAAACCTGGGTCCCTAATACAGCCACACAAATGCAAACTCTTAATCAAACATACTAGGAACAAGTCAGGGTTCACAGACTTAAGTAATCACCCTAGACATATGCAAAACACGGAAGGGGAGAGCACTCTCAGTCTCAGACCAGACCGCGTGCACATCAAATGACCCTGCAACATGCTCAGCTTTTGGTGCTATAGCACTCTGAGGAATCTGTACTATTGCTAGAGTCACAGGCAGTTAACTCCAGACTAGCCTGGGTGCAGGTCCGGACCATAGGGGAAATTACAAAACAAACAATACAACACACAGAAAAAGTCCAGCACTCACTCACAAGCTCTCAGCTAAGATTAAAAGCAAAACTGGAAGAGTCAGTTACCTCATTTGGCCAAATGGGACAAGCCCAGGTACCATGCCAAGGTCTTTTCCAAAACCTGGGTCCCTAATACAGCCACACAAATGCAAGCTCTTAATCAAACAAACTGGGAACAAGTCAGGGTTCACAGACTTAAGTAATCACCCTAGAAATATGCAAAACACGGAATATATATATCATTCTTTTTTTATTATTTTTATTGAGAAAACCAAAGAAAGAAAAATATACATTTTACCATCAAAGGTACACAGCAAGCAAATTGTGATCACTGGAGTGAGATGCTTTATGAAAACACTGTAAAATCGCATGAATTATTGACCCTTTCAATTATCAAAAAGTGGGCTAAGTTTGTTAACATCATAAATAATAAGGAAATACCTAGACATGTTATAAGGCATTATAGTTAGATTGTTTGGAGTGTTTTGCTTTTTAATTTCATTGCATAACATAGATATTATTATATTTATATTTTAGCAACAACTGCTCTTTTAGGAAATTAAGTTTTCTGCACATGAAGGTCAAGTTGTTTTATTGATGTTTCAGGAAATAACAAACACCTTCCTCATAATAAACCAGGTACATGGAAACTGTGGCAATAAATATTTGAACATTAAATACGTCACGCTCCATGTAAGCAAATAGTGTCAAAAACTGAATTTGTATAAGTGTATAAAATATCAGATTCCCTGAGAAAAATGTCTGTAAAAATGGCAACCTGACAACCACTCACAGAAATATTTTTTGTTTAGTGACACTCCTGCCATTAAAGGCCATTATAGCTGAAACATTGCATGCTCTAATTCCTGGTTTCTTAACAGCCAGGCCACGGGCCAGTACCGGACCTTGATCTGAAATGCCCCCACTGCGAGCTGTGACAGGCCTGCCACTTCTCACATAAGAAATACCAGACAGGCCTGTAAGAGTGCCAGTGCACATGTGCATATGCGTATAGCGGCATTTCAGAGGGAGGAAAGCGTGGGAAAGGAGCAGATTGGACTGGACCTCGGCACCGCAGTTAAGTTATACCAGCCCACTGCTGACACCAATGCATGTATATATTTTCTTCACCCACTTACACTAATGCATTATAATAAATAAATAAATAAATAAATATATATATATATATATATATACACATACACACTACAGGGCCCTGGACACGTCCGGCTAAAATTTACCGGGCCTTGAGGTCACTTGGTTTGAGAACCACTGCTCTAATTTGTTTAGAGCATGTGATTTTAAGACTATAGCGACCCAATGCTATTTGTTTAACCCCTGCAAAGGAGCTCAACACATAGCAGAAGTACAGTTTAGGACTCGCAGAGCACTGCAGGCCCCGAGCACAAACTGCCGCTAATGCAATCAGCAGTACTAGTCGCAGAGCTGAGTCAGGGGCGGATCTACCATGGTACAGCAGGTGCAGTGGCATCAGGGCCCTAGTGCCATAGTTGATTTAAAGGGACACTAAACCCAATTTTTTTCTTTCATGATTTAAATAGAGCATGCTATTTTAAGTAAGTTTCTTATTTACTCCTATTATCAGTTTTTCTTTGTTCTCTTGCTATCTTTATTTAAAAAGCAGGAATGTGATGCATAGGAAACGGCCCTTTTTTGGTTGAGAACCTGGGTTATGCCTGCTTATTGGTGGGTAAATGTAAGCCTCCAATAAGCAAGCGCTATCCATGGTGCTGAACCTAAAATGGGCTGGCTGCTAAGATTTACATTCCTGCTTTTTTTAAAAAAAGCAAGAGAACGAAGACAAATTGATAATAGGAGTAAATTTGAAAGTTGCTTAAAATGTCATGCTCTATCTGAATCATGAAATAAAAATTTGGGTTCAGTGTCTCTTTAAAGTGAAAGTCAATCCTAGTGTTGTACAAACGCTAGGATTGACTATTGAAACAAATAAAAGGAACTTTCATTCATGAAGTATAAGATACTTCATGTAGAAAGCTCCTTTACTTGTTTCAACCGATTGCCGTTCTTAGCTGCTACAGCAGCCCACAGTTTTTGCTAAGAGGTGATGTTTTCACCTCTTAGCCAATAGCCGTGCGGTAAATCCAGCTCCCATGGGGGCCAAGCCAGATTTACCGCACGGCTATTGGCTAAGAGGTGAAAACATCACCTCTTAGCAAAAAAATATTTTAGCCGTGGGCTGCCATAGCAGCTAAAAACAGCGATCGATTAAAACAAATAAAGGAGTTTCTACATGAAGTATCTTATACTTCATGAATGAAAGTCTCCTTTATTTGTTTCAATAGTCAATTCTTGCGTTTGTACAACACTAGGATTAACTTTCACTTTAAGAAAATCCAGGATGTGAGAGTGCTTGTTAGAAGGGTCTTTTGTAAGAGCGAAACACATGCTGCTTACAGTATATTCATTAACTGTGGTGGTGATACAAATACTGTTTATTTAAAAAAAATATATATATCTTTATATACAGGTACAAATCCCTAAATTTATTCTAAAATAATTTGTAATTTATATTTTTTAAAAATAAAATTATCATAAATTACTATTTTTCCCTGCCTGTAATATACAATCTTTTCTTCCTGTGTCTTTTTTTGTGTGTTCTAAAATGCAAATAATAGTCTATATTTATTTAAAACAACAAATAGTACTGTTCTGAGGTTATTATGTGTACAAAGGTATAGAAAACTACCGTTAGCTTACATATATAAGTTGTATTATGACATGTAAATATTGCCTAAACAATTACATGATATTGTTGTTTACACTTGGTCCCATTCTCTCTCTCTATACATATATATATAGAGAGAGAACACACAGTTCCCCATAGACCGCCTAACAACACACACCTGCTCACTTTAACACTTAAAAACTGCTTTATGTAGTTTTTTTTTATTAAAAAAAAAAAGCTAATTTTTTTAAAAATAAAAAACGACACTACACTTAAATTTGGGAGCAATTTGGGCACATTTTTAAAATTAATGAAAGATCTGATCTATGGTTAATTTTAAGAGCGCTAATTGCTACCTCGAGCTAGTGGTTATTTATCGTGCGCCAGTAGCAAATTTGCTTGTTTACGGGAGCAAGATAAATTAGCGCTCCACTTGTAATCTAGCCCATAAATGGTACGTATGAGGAATTTCATGGTATGGATGAAAGTGATAAGGGATTAGGCCATGCTTGACCAAGTGTACACATTGCAACTAAGGAGACAATATATACAAGATACAACAAGTCTACCTAAATCTGATTCAAGATTAATAAAAAACAATCTTAACCCAGTTAGATCTAGTTATTCTATAATTTCTGCCTCTCCTAATCATTAGCATAAAAAACAAAACAAAGTTAACTTAAACTTCTGTAATATTAATATCACTTTTACTGTCTATATAAGTCAACTGAACTAATTCCTGGCAGACAAATGCACCATAGAAAAGAACAGTCTATTCAATGAATATATCACAGTTATATGACATCTGTAGCCACCCATGTGACAGACAATGCTGATGTACTCAAGAGAGAGATCAAAATTATTGCATGTGATCAAATATATTGTTTTGGTGACATTTGTTGTGGAAACATGAGCACTTATCATACTATAGCTGTCAAGGTGACATCTTCTCTCAAAACACAAAATAGTTTTCTTTTAAGTTAGTCTTTAAATTGACATTCAGTTTCATTTAATTTCTTTGAATGCTTATATGTTAAAGGGGCAGCCTAGTCAAAAATAAAGTTTCATGATTCAGATAGGGCATGTAATTTTAAACAACTTTCCAATTTACTTTTATCATCAATTTTGCTTTGTTCTTTTGGTATTCATAGTTGAAAGCTAAACCTAGGTAGGTCATATGCTCATTTCTAAGCCCTTGAAGGCCGTCTCTTATCTGAATGCATTTTGACAGTTTTTCACAACTAGAGGGTGTTAGTTCATGTGTGCCATATAGATACCATTGTGCTCATGCACGTGGAGTTACCTAGGAGTCAGCACTGATTGGCTTAAATGCAAATCTGTCAAAAGAACAGAAATAAGGGGGCAGTCTGCAGAGGTTTAGATACAAGGTACAAAGTATATTAATATTACTGTGTTGGTTATGTTAATCTGTGGAATGGGTAATAAAGGGATTATCTATCTTTTTAAACAATAAAAATTCTGATGTAGACTGTCTCTTTAAAGTGAATGTAAAGTTTGATGATAAAGTACCCGGTTTTAAACATTTTGATTAAAAACAGGGGCACTTTAATTCATCAAAATTTACATTTCACTCGTGTTGTGAAAAAATACTTACCTTTTAAACTTGATAGCTGCTCCAGCTTCCTCCGCCCGTCGCAAAGCCTCTTCCTGGGTCTAAAATGAAGAATCCAGCTTCCTCCAATCACGGCGTTGAATCATACACTGATTCCCCCGAGGGGAAGCCGTGATTGGAGGATGACCGATCCATCATGTCTGACGATCGGGGGAAGCTGGAGCGGCTGTCAAGTTTAAAAGATAAGTATTTTCACAACACAAATGTAAATTTTGATGAATTAAAGTGCCCCTGTTTTTAATCGAATTTTGAAAAACCGGGCACTTTAGCATTAAAATTTACATTCACTTTAACAAACTTTTCTTCTTTTCTTTCATACACATGCTAGACTAACAGCAAAAATTTACAGCAAAAAACACAATCTGCTTTTTTTTTTTTTTTTTTTTTTTTAAGAGTGATTTTTTTTCTGTTTTGTGTTATATTTATTTGTATTACCTTATTATAGAACCGGTGCAATGGTGCATGTGAAGACAGTTGTATGCATGAAGAGACAGGCAACCCACAATTTTTCTTTCATTATTCAGATAAAGGGGCATATGTATCAAGCTCCGTATGGAGCTTGATGCTCCGTGTTTCTGGCGAGTCATCAGACTCGCCAGAAACAGCAGTTACGAAGCAGCTGTCAAAAAGACCGCTGCTCCATAACCTGTCCGCCTGCTCTGAGCAGGCGGACAGACATCGCAACAATACAACCCGATCGAGTACGATCGGGTTGATTGACAACCCCCTGCTGGCAGCCTATTGGCCGCGAGTCTGCAGGGGGCGGCGTTGCACCAGCAGCTCTTGTGAGCTGCTGGTGCAATGATGAATACGGCGAGCGTATTGCTCTCCGTATTCAGCGAAGTCTGGCGGACCTGATCCACACTGGCGGATCAGGTCCGCCAGAATTTCATAACTAGAGGCCAAAGTGTTAAAAAAACAAAACAACTTTCCAATTAAGTTCTGTTATAAAAAATGACTTTGTTCTTTTAGTGTAATTTGTGTAATTTGTAGAACAGCAGATAGGCAGGTTCAGGGGCGTGTAAATATCTGGAGCTTTACATTGCAACTGTTTTGCAAATTTGCTTTTCAAAATGTTATTCATTTATAAGAGCACTAAATGGCAGCAGTGATCCAGATGTGTATGCTGCCTACCTAGGTATCCTCTTTATTTTAATTATTTTTATTGAGGAAATAGTAAATGCATTTACAGAGCATAGTAAAGACATTACATCAAATATTCATATCATATCTGACTAGGCTTGTACAATAGTAATGATATTCCTCACTTTTTAGTCCCCTACATCACTTATATAGGTCTCTTTTGGACCGTACAGATTGTTATGGTTTGAGTCCAGGGGTTATCTTAGAACAAAAGATAAAGTGAAAACATAAAAATAAACCGAAACTGGGTGCACATGAAAATTCACTGCGTTGAACATCTGAAGCTTGTCATTTTGTTAACCCTTTGAGTGCTATGCACTTTCCCACCTGGATGCTAAGCTGGATTTGAGGGGTTTTTATTTTTTTATCTTTTTTTTTCCTCACATCCTCAAGAGTTATACCGTTGGAAAGGTTAGGCGATTACCTTTCCAACGGTGGGTCTTGGGGGTCTGTAGCTGCTTAGATGTCTGAGATACAGGCTTCTAAGCAGCATGCTCCATTTCCCTATACCATCTATTGTATTTTTTAAATAAAGTTGCGCGGTGACGTCATCACGTCATTGTGCATGACATCACCGCGTAGAACATGAAGACCCAGCGATGCCTCTCACTATACAGGCCCAATCGCCGGGGTGGGAGTCGATAGGAGCCACCAGATTGCCCTCAAGGTGGGTGAGTGCTAGCGACGGCTCTGAGCCGTCGTCAGCACCTGACTGGGAAAATTTGCGACGGCTCAGAGCCATCGTTAGCACAAGAAACATGATCATTCCAGATAAAACCCATGTATGTTACTAGAATTATAGATAGTGATATTCTATGAAGCGTTTTAATATGCCTACAAACATTGCATTTGGCATTTGATAGGACGCAGTTCTTGCTAATACTTTTGAAATATAATTTTAGTTGGAATCCCGCCCGCGACCAGACCGTTGGCCACGAGAAGGACCCCCACATTGTTACCTCCCCACATGCAGGAGCTATAGCTTTATGTGTTAAGAAGCCCCTAACCTTTGCTCAAGATATTAAATATTTCCTTAGAGGCCCCCACTAACCTCCACAGAAATCATTCTAATGTATATAAGGGCTTTTAAGAAAGAAGAAACTGAGGCAGGTAAATAAGTAAATAAAAATAAAAACTTTCTCTATTATATGCTGCTAATAAAGGTGTATTATTGTCATTCACATAATCTTTTCATGGTAATATTGGAAATGCGAGCATAATCCAGTGTCACAGTGTGCAAACGCTAATTATAACATCATATTAAGTATACAATTTTTGTATTCAAACATGTAGAGAGAAACAGGCTGAATTAAAATACATTTACCAAACAGAGCAGGACATAGCCTGGCTCTCTTACTTATTGCTAAGACCGCATCCAGTGATCCAAGCGGTTCCAGTTTGTCAACTGTCTGTTAGAGTCCCTTATGTTCCTCCTCGGGGAGAAAGCAGCTATAATTCTGTATGATGGCTTATTTGCCGGCAGATTGTGACTCAAAAGAGTGTTTGTGTCAGTTCGGGAGTCCCTTCCAAACTCGCATCACAGCTCCCTATTCAGTGTTGCCTTGTCTGACGGCTCAACCCCACAGGTTAGATTGGTAGGTTTTATGGGTGGACACACAGTTCCAAATTGACCTGTTGTGGCAGGAGATCGATGTTTAGATGTTAAGTAAGCATTGAGAGCTGAAGCAGTATTGGCGTTTTTTTTGTTTTGACTTAATCAGAGGTGAGCCGGTAGTCTGCGCCACGTGGAGCGGCGTAAGTGCAGGGAGTAATGTTAGATCTTTGTGTGAAGTTCTCTGCTGTTGGAGAGGTGCCACGGGAGCACTCATTGCCGCAGCCCCATCTCCAAGAGGTGCTGTATCAGGGGCTCCTTCTGTGGTCAGTATATTACAAGTTGCCATCTGTTTGTCTTTTAGATAGTCCCAGGGGTCTCTCTGAAGTAGGTCCATTAGGCGGGTTTCCAGTCTCATTAGGAAGCAATCTACACAAGTTAGCGGGCCATATTCTCTCTCGGTCACCATGTTTTGTTTTTTCCCCATGACTTTTCTATTTTACTTGATGTTTTCTGTTCAACGGCTCAGTGACAGTATAGAGGGTTGCTGTTTTATTGTCTGCGCAACCAATCTCGGCCAAATACCTCGGTACTCCAAGGGGGGTAGCGCTGCCTGTAACGAAGCGCCACTCCAGGCCTTATTTGCGCAATCTTGCACTCCGGCCTCAGAAATACAGTGAATGGCTTAATCTCAATAATACTAGCTGTTTGGTCGATATATTCACTGTAAAGGGTATCCTGTATCAGCGGATTTGGGATATTCAGCCGGAGCTCTAGAGATATGTAACCACTCTGGATCGCTGCTTGGACACGGCCCCCCTAGGTATCCTCTTTAACAAAATATAAGAAGAGAATTAAGCAAATTTGATAATAGAAGAAAATTGGATTTTTAAAAAAAATTTAATTCTCTATATGAATCACTAAAGAAAGCTTTTGGATTTCATGCCCCTTTAAGCATTTCTACTTCACATACTGCTTTGCATGCATTAGACAGATTGACATTTGTATATTGTATTGCTTAAGGAGAAATTGGTATATTTGTACCCTAAGGGCCAGACTACAAGTGGTGCGCTACTGATAGCGCGGTCCGTGATAATCAGTATTGCTGGATCCCGCTAACATTAGCGTAAAACTTGATATTGCAAGTCCATTGTAAATCCCATTTACCAGAAATAAGTTAGTGCGGCCGACATCGCTCTAGCACAACTTATACTTTAAATGGATATCCCAACCATGCTAAATAGCTCTGATATTGTGCAAAGTTATAGTTTGCGCTTGAGCGAAAGCCGGCACTGCTCTAGAATATTTAGCATGACCTGAATTAAAGTGTAAGGGTTAAAAAAAGTTGTACAAAACACATCAAAAACACATGAAAATAAAGTGTTACACTCATATATACACTACGGGCTGGACTGAGACCAAAATTAGGCCCAGACATAGAAGCCCACTCCTCCCCTCTTTTGTTATTTAACTTTACCACAAAACTGACAAGTATAATTTACATTAAACATGTGTGTTTGGTTTCTGACAAATTTCGTTTTTGGACGAATTTTGGCCGATTCGGAGATTCGAATACATCTGAATTTCTGAATCGGCACCATAACTAAAATCCCCAAAAATTCCGAAAATGAATAACTCAGCTTCCGAATTTTTGGATCCATTATTCATATTCAGAGTTTCTCATTGTTCTAATCTAAACCGCACATCGCCGACACTAAGTCACAAAAAAAGCTATTAACCCCTAAACCGCCGTTCTCCGAAATTGCCAACACCAACTAAATCCCTAAATAAAGCTATTAATCCCTAAACCGCCATTCCCCGACATTGCCGACACTAACTAAATCCCTAAGTAAAGCTATTAATCCCTAAACCGCCATTCCCCGACATGACCGACACTAACTAAACCTATTAACCCCTAAACCGCAGTTCCCCAACATCGCCAACACTAACTAAACCTATTAACTCCTAAACAGCAGTTCCCCGACATTGCCGACACTAACTAAACCTATGAACCCCTAAACCGCCGTTCCTAAACATCGCCAACACTAACTAAACCTATTAAACCCTAAACAACAGTTCCCCAACATCGCCGACACTAACTGAAACACTAAAAAAACCTATTAACCCATAAACCGACATTCCCAAACATCGCCAACACTAACTAAACCTATTAACCCCTAAATCGCCGGCCCCCACATCACAACCTAAATTAAACTATTAACCTCTAAACCTAACACCCCCTAACTTTAACATAATTTAAATAGACCTAAATTAAAGTTACAATTATTAACTAACTACCGATTTAAAAAATACAAAATACAAACTTACCTGTGAAATTAAAATAACACCTAAGCTAGCTACAATATAACTATTTACTAAGTACCTAGTTAAAATAAATACAAACTTACCTGTGAAATAAAAATAAAACCTGAGCTTAAACTAATAAAACCTAACATTACTAAAAATAAAAAACCTAACATTACTAAAAATAAAAAAAACTAAGATTACTAAAAAATTTAAACTACAAATACAAAAAAAATTAAACACTAAAATTACAAAAAATAAAAAAAAATACCATTACAAAAAATAACAAACGAAATTATCCAAAATAATAAAAATTATTCCTATTCTAATACCCCATTTAAAAAAAACAAAAACCCTAATCTATAATAAACTAACTTTTGCAAAAACAAAAAACAAATATCCCTAACATTACAAACCCCCACCCCCCAAACCCACAAAATAAAAAAAAGTCTAACTGAAAATAAATTAATCTACCCATTGCCCTGAAAAGGGCATTTGTATGGGCATTGCCCTTAGGGCATTTAGCTCTTTTACTACCTTTAAAGGGCATTCAGCTCTTTTTCGGCCCATTAAAATAAAAAAAAGCCCTAAACTAAAAAAAAAACACCCCAAAAAAACAAAAAAATACCTAACAGTAACCCCAAAATCAGTACTCACAGTTGCTGAAGTCTGGCAAAAGATCTTCATCCCAGTGGTGAAGCATCTTCATCCATCGCGGGACCAGCATCTTCTTCATCCCTGCGGAGGCAGAGGTCCATCGGTCCTACGTAGAGGTCCTCTTCATGCGATTGTCCGCCGCACACTGAGGATTCAATGCAAGGTACCCCTTTTTTATTGGGGTACCGTTGCATTCCTATTGGCTGAAAACTTGAAGTCAGCCAATAGGAATGAGAGCTGCTTAAATCCTATTGGCTGATTTAAACAGCCAATAGGATTTAAGCAGCTCTCATTCCTATTGGCTGATTTTTTTGGATCCTTTTTTTTTCTAAACTTCAGAATAGAATAATGCATATGAATTATTATTTTTTTAAACTTAACTAAACTAATTTGCCGACACAAAATTATTTAACTAATGAAAACTAAACGAAATTTTTAGCGTTGCACTTGTCTAAATGTACATGTTTGATTTACAAAAACAACACTCTTCTGTCACTGTATTTTGCAAATTGGTTGTCATTTGCAAAAAGTAAATTGTAATTTGAAAACAGAAGCTATAGGAGTTCATATTTAAATAAAGAATAACTGCTTATCGACATCCATAGACACACAATGCACATGGAAATCACCAATCATCAATATGACCTGCTTTTTTGTGACTGTCTTTCTTTCCCCTTGGTTAGTCCATACCAGAGATTATTCACTTGCACATCCTTCCTCTACAAATATGGTTGTAAGTTCTTCTGTACAACACAGTGGTGGCCATCGTTAAAAATCCTGCCACCAGAAAGGCACATTTATACATTTCCCATGTAATGTAAGCCCTCTTTTGCTGTGGGGAGGGCACACAGAGGGGCCAGACATGATGCAGGTGAAGCCTGTGCACCACTGCCCCCCGTGTAGGTATGCCACTACTGATTGAGGGTCCAGAAGAGGCCTAGTCTCAATTAAGACATTTAAAACCCTTGTAGTTATGCCCCTGCCCAAAGGGCAGGAAATGGGTAAACCCAGTATTACAGTTGGGGAGGATCATTTTCATGTAATGCTGGGGGCATAACATTTTCCTGACCCAGCTCCCAAGAATAGGGAGAGGGTTGGGATTGTCCATGACCTGGCTCACAGACACAGAAAGGCAGTGAGAAGCAGGGTAAGGCTGGCCCTGTAACCAGTCCCGGCCCACAACTGGCCCTGTATGCCCTATTGTATACACTTTTTAATAAAAATATATCAGTTTAATATTGATAAAAAGATTTTAAAAGGGATATGGTATATGGCAAAGTGGTTGACTGGAAAGGGATCCAATGTAACTATAAATATTCATAAATATGGTCTTGAGCAGGACTATTGTGGTTCCTAGTTGTAGAGAGACCCGATTCCAGAGCTGACACGCTCAGACGCTGAGGACATTCCATGGTTGGCTGAGGTACAGGATGGGATGTTCCATAAGGAGGGACACTCATTGGCTTGGAGATTATTTGCCGGACATTGTTCAGATGGAGAATTTATCATCTAGCCTGTTGATATTAGCAATTTATGTACTTTTTGATCCTGTATGCTGTATGACGCTATGGAGCGCCTTCTGTTTATTTTTCTATTTTAGACTTTTTGAAGAGAGAGACGTTACTCTTGCGGAGAGCAGCTGGACTTGTATTGCCCTAAGACTTAATAATTTGTGGTTACCACACAAGACTTTCATACACTGACTTTTTTATTTGGGATATCCTTTTTATTATATTGGTGTTGCGTTGTGATTTTTGTTGATTGTGCGCCTCCTCTTTCTTTGATACAGTGGGGCCGATTTTTTAAAGTGCGGACGGACATGATACGATGTAGCGTATCATGTCTGCCTCACATCAATAAATGCAGACAGCATACACTGTCAGCATTTATCATTGCACAAGCAGTTCTTGTGAACTGCTTGTCTAATGATGCCCCCTGCAGATTCGTGGCCAATCAGCCGCTAGCAGGGGGTGTCAATCAGCCCAATCGTATAAGATCGGGCGGATTGATGTCCGCAGCCTCAGAGCAGGCGGACAGAGCAGGGACCTACACAATTAAAATGGGCATGTATTATGGTTTCATCATGAATGGGAATGTTTTTAAATATATATTATATTATTTTTTTATTTTATATAAAACGTTCACTTATTTACAGCTTTTTTGGCCAGTGGTAATTAGATGTCCCCAGAGTGTTTGTAACTATTTATATTATGAAAAATAAGTACAATCCATTTGTATGCCACCCAGTTAGTGCCCAAATTGTGTAGGTCCCCAGAGTGTTTGTAACTATTTATATTATGAAAAATAAGTATGATCCATTTGTATGCCACCCAAATTGTGTAGGTGCAGCTTCTGTAATATTTGTCGACTGCGGCATGGGCGCATGCGTGCTCTTTTTAGTGTAATTTCAATATATTGTAGGAATGCTGCAGTGAGCGCATGTGTGAACAACCGTCTTTGACACTATTTTGGAGGCGTGACCGGAGGTAGGCAAACGTAACACAGTCAGGGAATAATACAGAACACCGGCTCCAATGTAAGCTTAGGAGCCGGCCCAATTTTGATTCAGAACCTAGGTAGCTCTTGCTGATTGGTGGCTACATTTAGCCACCAATCAGCAAGCGCTACACAGGTGCTGAACTAAAAATGGCCCGGCTGCTACATTTAAATTCTTTCTTTTCAAATAAAGATACCAAGAGAACAAAGAAAAATTGATAATAGGAGTACATTAAAAAGTTGCTTCAAATTGCCTGCTCTATCTGAATAATGAAAGAAAAAAATTGGGTTTCATATCCCTTTAATGTTTTTAAAACAAATTAACATACTTTTTTATTGCAATCAATTTTCAATAGCCAAACTCCACCAACCATTTGCCTTATTTGGAGGAGCCGATCTGGGCTTTAGTCCACAGACAACAAGGCTAGTCACTGTCATAAAGTATAAAGCAAATTGTTTTGCAGGTGTCATCTGATAAACTAATTAGGAACAGATATGTAGCAGTGTTAGCCTTGTGAAGACATCATGTGTATTTCAAGTTATGAGATTTAAGAATTGCTCATATTTCAGAGCTATATTACATGAAAGGGGGGCAATATAAATAATGAAAATATAAAGTTGTTTCATTGTACATAACTAAAAATCTTGAGGTCTGTACTGTCCCTTTAATTGCTTTAGAATTATGAATTATATTGTAATTTTAGAAATATCAACAGTATCTTTGTTCTGGTACCTTTTTAGTTTTGCTGTATGACTCAGAATCCCCTGACCTGATGCAATGTTCCAATTACAACTGTGTAAACAGTAATTTAGAGAACAGGTTAGCAAAATGTAGTCTCTCAAGAGATTCCCAAGCTGTAGGTCACACAAATTATAGGGTTTTATACCAAACTACACATCCAAGCTCTTCTGATCACCCCTCAATCTCATTCTTTCATAATTTTTAATTTTCTGATACAGACTACATGTATATTTAAATATGCTATGAGGCTTAAAGGGACATGAAACCCCACATTTTTACTTCATAATTCAGATTGAGATTGACCGTACAATTTAAAAAAAAATCCAAATTGCTTTTATTATCTACTTTGCTTCATTATCTTGGTATCCTTTGGAGGAATAGTAATGCGCTACTGGGAGCTAGCTGCAGCTTGTCTGGGAGTAGAAATGCAGCCAGGATTAAATGTGGAATCCAGGAACTATAAACCTCATCAGCGGGTACGTGAGCGATCAGTTCGTCCAACGCAACATGGTCCTGCTGAAAGGTGTAGTTGTATGGCATGGATCTGCCTCCCCACTCTCTGTAAGGGTGTCTAGTGTTGCATCGTGATCTCTTTGTCGATTCAGCCCCTTGGTAGCTGAACTGATCAGGTAGGGAATCCAGATGAGTATCCACTGGATCATTGAAGGCTCTCTTATTCACACCTGGAGTAGGAGCCTCTAGAGTGAATCCGGAACCTCGACAGACCCACCGCAGGGGTCTCATCACCATACATGTGCGCCACATCAATCCGGTGTTCAAGTGCTGCAGGCATGTAGGGTGAGTGTGGTTCCTGGTCCGCTAATATCAGTAGGAACTTTTTTTTTTTTTTAATGGGCTGCAAAAAAGCTGATTACCCTTTTAAGGGCAATGCCGATACAAATACCCCTTTAGGGGCAATTGGTAGCTTAGTTTTTTTAGAGTTAATTCTTTTTTATTTTGGGGGGTTGTAATGTTAAGGGATAATTTGTAATTTTTTAGGGAGTATAAGAGCTGATTTCTTTAGGGCAATGCCCTACAAAAGGCCCTTTTAAGGGTTTTTGGTAGTTTAGTCTTAGATTAGGTTTTTTTTTTATTTTTATAGCGGTCATTTTTTATTTTAGATTATTTTATTTTTTGTAATATTAGATTTTTTTTCTTTAATTTAATCTTAGTTTTTGTTTTGGTAATGCAATGTAAGGATTTTTATTTTTAATGTTAAATTAGGATTTTATTTTTCTTTGTATTTTAATTTAATTTATTAATAAGATAGTCTTTTTTATTTTATGTAATTGGGGTTAATTTAGGGGTGTTAGGTTTGGGGGATTAGTGATTAGATTAATACTTTGCGTTGTGGGGGATTGCGGTTTAGGGGTTAATAGTTTCATTAAGTATATTGCGTTTTGGTGGGATGGCGGTTTAGGGGTTAATAGTTTTACTAGGTAGACTGCGTTGTGGGGGATGGCGGTTTAGGGGTTAATAGTGTAATTAGATACTTTGTGATGTGGGGTTTAGGGGTTAATACATTTATTAGTTATTGCAGTGGGGAGATGGTGATTGAGAGGTATATATTTCGCATGCGTTAGGTGTTTGTTAAAACTTTCAGGGAGTAACGGTGCTCATATACTTAGCAGAAGGCTTACTGCGCCTGCCTAAGTGTGGCACGGTGAATATTGAGTAAAATTTCTCAATTTTCGCTGCGTAAATCCTTGCGTTGAATGTGTGATACCAACTTGCGATGCTGGTTCTATGTTAGTTTATGTGGTAAAAATAGCAGGCGATGGGTGAAATATCGCCATATATGTGATCGCAACATCCGACAAAAAATAGCCAGCACCAGCTTTTGTGGGCAATGCAGCATATGTAATTTTGCCCATGAAGTAAAAGTAAACTTTTTTTGTAAGAGAAAAGACAAAATTCTAGGAAATCTGACCCTACTCCAAGAGTAGCTCTTAGATTCACACCAATAAAGGTATTTACGCCATACCTTATGGTAAATTTTTTGAGTAACAGGTTTGCGAGCCTGGATCATGGTCTCAATGACCGACTCAGAAAATCCATGCTTAGACAGAACTAAGCGTTCAATCTCCAAGCAGTCAGCTTTAGAGAAACGAGATTTGGATGGAGGAATGGACCCTGAGTTAGAAGTCCCTTATGCAGAGGCAACCTTCAAGGCGGCCGAGATAACATCTTCCCTAGGTCTGCATACTAGATCCAGCAAGGCCATGCAGGAGCTAATAGAATTACCAATGCTCTCTCTGTTTTGATACGAGCAATAACTCATGGAAGGAGCGCAAATGGAGGAAACAGGTATGCTAGACTGAAAACCCAAGGAACCGCCAGAGTATCTATCAGAGCGACACAACCACTTAGATGGAAAGGATTGCAAACTGCACTGTAGATGGATAGTTAAAACGACAATTTATTAGTTACAGTTTAAAAATGAAAGCACACATCATAGTAATTACACCCAAGCACACAGGAGAGGCTGCTCTCCGACGCGTTTCCTGCTACAAAAAGCACTTCATCAGGGATAGCAGCTGATTCCCTGTACTGCCCTTTATACCGGTATATTTAATTTAACCCCTTCGGCACCTGAACACATTTCAATTTACACAACAGTATGTGATGTGTTGTTGGCAGATAAATATCAATTTATTTTAAGTGTCAGAGGGGCCACATCACTACCGGACTAAAGGGCATATTTACATACTCTATTAAGAACAAAGGTAATAGAAATGAAAAAAAAAAAACATTAATATACTATTCTAAATGTCTGATAAGGAGAAATATTTACATGATTCGATTAATGGGGTAAACTTAGTATATATATATTATTTGTGTGAAAGGATATATGTATATGTAGCGTTACCTAAGTACAATCTGATACAAGCTACTTTTTACTTTTCAGCGCATATGGAACAGAGTGACAGAGTTTTTTATATTTCTTATGATACATATGCAATATTATTTATACTAATTTTTTGCATATATTAAATATTAGATATTATATGCCTTAATAATTTCATTTCAGGCTTCATAATACTAGATTTGGAGATGAGGGTAAAGAAATTTGGGGACTTTCAACAGAGTATAATTCTACATAATTCAGATTAGATCTATATACCTGTGTACAATTTAAGATCCCAACTTTTATTCATTCCCTTAGGACTACCAGTATTTAATTTAAAGATCCAGAAAGCTTCCTTTTTGTTTAGTTTAGCTAATCTATCTCCCCCTGTATTGAGTTTGGGAATCCTGTCTATTACTTGAAATTGAAAAAATGACAGAATCTGTTCTAACATGGTTTTAGTGTATGATTGGCCTACTCGATGTTTCGCAAAATGCTTGGCCACCGGCGTTTTTGGCTCCAAAGCTTCCAAAGACAAAAGATGTTCTCGTATACGATCCTTTATGGGTCTTATAGTTCTTCCTGTATACTGACAGCCACACATTTTGCAAGAAATCAAGTAGACCACATAGTCAGACTGACAAGTAAAATGTCTATAAATTCGAAATTCACTTTTAGTAATGTGAGACACAAAGAATTCACCTGGTTTCACATATTGACAGGACTTACAAGGTCTGACTCCACATTTAAAAGTCCCATTCTTAGATCTAAGCCAGCTTTCTGTCCTAGGCATAGATAGTGTATCTGATTCTGAAAAATTCCTATTTACATATTGACTCAACGTCTTAGCCCTTCTAGAGACGAATTTAACACCATTGGTCGAAATATTAGTTAGTGTAGGTTCTTTCTCCAAAATCGGAAGATATCTTTTGACTATATTACATATCTTGTTATATTGTTGGCTATATTGTGTAGAGAATACAATAGTCTCCTCAGAGTTCTTAATTCTAGGTTTATATTTGTCCTGAAGTAGTTCATTCCTATCCATTAACCTTACATTCTCTTGTGTAGTTAGTAAAAGGTTCTTATTATAGCCTCTCTTTGCTAGACGTGCATTTAGGAGATTTGCATGTTTATCATAGTCCTTAATATCACTGCAGTTCCTGCGTAGCCTCATAAATTGGCCTTTGGGAATGGCCATTTTTAAATGTTTGGGATGGTTAGACTCCGCTCTTAAAATGGTATTGCCAGCTATTTTCTTTCTGAATGCCTCCATTGCTACTGTTTTACCCTCTTCCTCTACTTTTATCGTTAGATCAAGAAAACTAATGCTTTCTTTACTCCAACTATAGGAAAATTTGAGATTCATGCTGTTATTATTCAATGATTTCACAAATTCATCAATTTGTGACACATTCCCCTGCCAGATTATCAACACGTCATCGATAAATCTAGTGTAGAATTTAATGTTGTCCTTAAAGTGATTAAGGTCACCAAATATTTTAAACAGTTCAAAGTAGCTAAGGTATATGTTAGCATATGAGGGGGCAAATTTCGCCCCCATAGCTGTACCCCTATGCTGTAAATACATTTTGCCTTCAAAAACAAAATAATTATGGGTTAGTAAATAACCAACATCTACCAGGTAACTAATGAAGATGATATCAAAGTTTGTATAAAACTTTAGTGTCTCTTCCAAGGCTAATAAGCCTTGGCTATGTGGAATGCAGGAGTATAATGAAACTACGTCTATGGTGAGAAAGAGACATGTATCGTCTAATTTTAGGCCCTCTAGTTTTCTGAGTAAGTGTTTTGTATCACGTAAATAGCCTGGCATGTTGGTTACAATGGGCTGCAAAAATTCATCCACCCATGCTCCTAATTTTTCACCTAGCGTACCAATTGTGGAAATGATAGGTCTGCCTGGTGGCTTAGAGGGATTCTTATGAATTTTTGGTAAGTGTTTAAAGGTGGAGATAACAGGGAATTTTACTAGCAATGCATCTGCAGTTTTTTCATTTAGGATACCCAATTTTATCCCCTCCTCTAGAATACTCTCTAATTCTTTGACAAATTTTATAGTGGGATTGAACGTAAGTGGTCTATAGGTGTCATTGTCATTTAATTGGTTAAGGGCCTCCATCTCATAGGAGATCCTATCTTGGACCACTATGGACCCACCCTTATCTGAATTGGTAATAACCAGATTTTTATTTAGTTTTAAGTCTTGTAATGCCCTCCACTCTGTTCCAGATAAGTTATTAGATCTTCTTGTTTTCTGATGTTTCTCTCTTTCACAGTCATAGAGTTTAGTCAATTCCTGTTCAACAATAGTATGGAATAATTCTATATTATCACCTCTAGACTGTGAAGGGTAGAAATGTTTGTTAGTGCATTTGATATTACTTTTGGGGATAATGTGTTGTATTTCTCCACATCTGGTACTTTCTCTATGCAATGTTGCTAAACTAGTTAGATCACATAATTCTCCAAAATTCATATGTTCAATATCACTAGATAAGATGTTACTACTATGCAAACTTTCTACATCATTATCTAACAGGGGAGTCTGTTCACTGATATTTATTTCAGAGAAATGTTTTTTTAATGTCACTTTTCTCATGAATTTATTTAAATCCAGGAGCACATCAAACAGATCAAAGTCATTGGTGGGTGCAAACCCAAGTCCTTTAGCTAAGACTCTTTGTTGTTCATTTGTCAGAGGTATACTTGAAAGATTTATCACATTCTTCCCCTCTGATTCTTCCCGTTTTTTGACCCTCTGTTGGCTCTGCTCGGGTATCTTGGTGTAGATGTACTTGGATCAACTCCTGTATTTTTACCCACCAATGTAGTAGAGTCCTGTTTTACTAAATCAGAAAAAGATTTTCGCTTTGTGTTCTCCTTTGGTTTTGCTCCCAGTCCCTTACTTTGATGTTGGATGGTAGTTGTTATTTCATCATTATCCATTACGTTTAATCCATCCGGGATTGTTCCCTGTTCCGACTCTGAAGCAGATGATTGGTCTCCAGTCGTACTTAGGGAGCATTCTGTGCTTACGCTGCTTTCACTGAAGGTGACTCTACCTTTTTCTTGATTCTGTTTTTTATTTCTGAATCTTTGTCTTCTTCCCTTCTTTTGTTCAGAAGAACCCTTGTTACTCATATTCCAACTATAAACTATGTTTAGTTCATAGTCCTTGCAGTCACGTTGATACTTGCCAATCTTTCTATCCATGATTTTTTTATCCAATTTCTCCAATGTTTCCTTGAATTGTTTGTCGAATGCTTCAAATCTTGTGTCTTGTTTGGTCAGTTCTATTTTCTCCTGTAGATTAGTTAGTTCCATAAGCACTGTCTCTCTTTCTCCTTTCTTTTTATTAAGTAGTTTACCCATAAGTATCAGTGAACATTTGGTGAGAGTCTCATTCCAATCTTCCATGAATGTTATATCCTCTCTCTCATTGGCTGGATACTTTTTCATTCTTAGTCCTCTTGGAACTTTGTTCTCATTGATATATAGTTGCAAGAATTCTATTTCCCACCAAAGTCGCAACTCTTTGATACTTAGTTTCTCCTTACTAGCAAATAGGTGTATAATATCCTGTGTGCTTTCTTGGGTGGCTGTGCTTTTAATCAGATTCTCCATCTTAGTGCGTCTCAGTGCAATATTGCCGTATGCCATTTTTATTTCTATTACCACCAATGTGTTAAAGTTACGTATTAGACAAAGTCTCTGGTGTTTATATTGAAATGTGAGGGAAATTTAATCCAATAGATCAACATCAACATTCATACAAAGATTCCAAAATACACCATTGTCGGCAAAACGGTATTAGCCGCTAGGTTCACTCTGAGTGATGTTAATGTGCAAGTGTATAGTGATTCTGTAAAATATGTATATGCTGTGTGCCCTCATCTCCAAATCTAGTATTATGAAGCCTGAAATGAAATTATTAAGGCATATAATATCTAATATTTAATATATGCAAAACATTAGTATAAATAATATTGCATATGTATCATAAGAAATATAAAAAACTCTGTCACTCTGTTCCATATGCGCTGAAAAGTAAAAAGTAGCTTGTATCAGATTGTACTTAGGTAACGCTACATATACATATATCCTTTCACACAAATAATATATATATACTAAGTTTACCCCATTAATCGAATCATGTAAATATTTCTCCTTATCAGACATTTAGAATAGTATATTAATGTTTTTTTTTTTTTTTCATTTCTATTACCTTTGTTCTTAATAGAGTATGTAAATATGCCCTTTAGTCCGGTAGTGATGTGGCCCCTCTGACACTTAAAATAAATTGATATTTATCTGCCAACAACACATCACATACTGTTGTGTAAATTGAAATGTGTTCAGGTGCCGAAGGGGTTAAATTAAATATACCGGTATAAAGGGCAGTACAGGGAATCAGCTGCTATCCCTGATGAAGTGCTTTTTGTAGCAGGAAACGCGTCGGAGAGCAGCCTCTCCTGTGTGCTTGGGTGTAATTACTATGATGTGTGCTTTCATTTTTAAACTGTAACTAATAAATTGTCGTTTTAACTATCCATCTACAGTGCAGTTTGCAATCCTTTCCATCTAAGTGGTTGTGTTGCTTGTTATTTCAGCGTTGGGAAATCGCTGTACTGAAAGGATTGTGCATTCAGCCTAGGCTCTGAGGTGATAGTGCAAGTGTAAGGACTGCTGGTAACGTGCAATCAATTGAGCTGAACATCAGGTGCGTACAGCGTTCCAAACACAAGGAGAGTAACAGAGTTTGCTAGCATCACGCTTCCCCTCCCTGCAGTGAGTAGGACCGACAGGACGAATAGTCTGAAGTTACAAGGTATTGTCCGGTGTGGGGGTAAACTGCCTAAACTTTGTGAAGAACTTGTTTGTTCCTTGTGATGAAAAGATAAGGGATTTTTTGCTATAGACTGTACCTGTGATTTGGTGTAATAGCGAATTAATACCTGCTGGTTCATATGCTCTACATGTTCACTTATACCTTGAGGCTCTGTAACTGAGACGTCACTTATATTGAGTATACCAGGTTGTGATACGCATCAAGAGTTGGAAGTGAATATATAAAGTCACCTATCTTCTATGCACACAGCATATACATATTTTACAGAATCACTATACACTTGCACATTAACATCACTCAGAGTGAACCTAGCGACTAATACCGTTTTGCCGACAATGGTGTATTTTGGAATCTTTGTATGAATGTTGATGTTGATCTATCAGAGCGGCCTGATGATCTCTTAAACTTGAACCGTACCTTGGAAGCTTG
Organism: Bombina bombina; assembly: GCF_027579735.1. Taxonomy (NCBI): domain Eukaryota; kingdom Metazoa; phylum Chordata; class Amphibia; order Anura; family Bombinatoridae; genus Bombina; species Bombina bombina. Next base: position 109,061,312 of record NC_069507.1, read on the forward strand.
GTGTTCCGCTGAGACGCCATCAGATCCAACTCTGGCACCCCCATTTGATGGTTAACCTGCAGAGCACCTCCGGATAGAGAGCCCACTCCCCGGGATGAAATGTCTGTCTGCTCAGGAAATCCGCTTCCCAGTTGTCCACTCCAGGAATGTGGATGGCAGATAGACAACAATTGTGAGCTTCCACCCACTGAAAAATCTGTGCCACCTTCTTCATGGCTAAGGAACTCCGAATTCCTCCCTGGTGGTTGATGTAAGCCACTGAGGTGATGTTGTCCAACTGAAACCTGATAAACTGGGCTAAAGACAATTGAGGCCAAGCCATCAGAGCATTGTAAATCGCTCTCAACTACAAGATGTTTATGGGGAGAGCAGACTCCTCCCGAGTCCATAGTCCCTGCGCCTTTAACAAGTCCCAGACTGCTCCACATCCTAGCAGGCTGGTGTCCGTGGTCACAATCACCCAGGAAGGTCTCCGGAAGCATGTGCCTTGAGACAGATGGTCCTGAGAAAGCCACCATGGGAGAGAGTCTCTTGTCGACTGATCTAGATCTATCCTCTGAGACAGATCCGAATGTTGTCTGTTCCATTGTCTGAGCATGCATAATTGCAGAGCTCTCAAATGGAATCGAGCAAAGGGAATCATGTTCATGGAAGCGACCATCAGACCAATTACCCCCTACATTGAGCCACTGATGGCCGAATAGTAGACTCAAGAGAGAGGCAAGAGGAGAGAATTTTGGATTTTCTGACCTCCGTCAGAAAATTTTTCATAGATAGGGAATCTATTATGGTCCCTAAGAAAACCACCCTTGTAGCTGGAACAAGGGAACTTTTTTCCAGATTCACTTTCCAACCGTAGGAACGTAGAAAAGAAAACAAGATCTCTGTATAAGAGTTTGCTTGTTGAAAAGATGGTGCCTGAACCAATATGTCGTCCAGGTATGGAGCCACTGCAATTCCCCAAGACCTGATCACTGCCAAGAGAGCCCCAGAACCTTTGAGAAAATTCTGGGAGCAAGTCCAAACGGAAGAGCCACAAACTGATGTTTGGCTAGAAAGGCGAATCTCAGGAATTTGTGATGATCCCTGTGGATGGGAACATGATGATACGTGTCCTTCAGGTCTATGGTTGTCATGAACTGACCCTCTTGGACCAAAGGAAGAATGAAACTAATGGTTTCCATTTTGAAGGACGGTACCATGAGAAACTTGTTGAGGCACTTTAGGTCTAAAATGGGTCGAAAAGTTCCCTCTTTTTTGGGAACCACGAACTGATTTGAATAGAATCCTAGACCCTGTTCCCTTACTGGAACTGGAACAATCACTCCCAGGGAGGAAAGGTCTTGAACACAGTTCAAGAATGCCTCTGTTTTTACCTGGTCTGCAGATAATCTTGAGAGGTGGAATCTGCCCCTGGGAGGGTACGTTTTGAATTCTATTTTGTAACCCTGAGATACTATGTACACAGCCCAAGGATCTGGGACATCTCGTCTCCATGCTTGACCAAACAGGGAAAGTCTGCCCCCACTTGATCCGATCCTGGACCCTTCATGCTGACTTAGACTTAGCTGAGGGTTTCTTTGATTGCTTCCCCTTATTCCAAGACTGATTGGGTTTCTAAGAAGACTTGGACTGCTCCTGCTTGGAAGAGGGAGAGGAAGACTTTTGACCTTTAAAGTTACGAAAGGAACAAAAATTATTTTGACGTCCTTTGAGTCTGTTCTTCTTGTCTTGCGGTAGAAAAGACCCTTTTCCACCCGTAATATCAGAATTTTTTTTCTGCCAGACCAGGTCCGAACAAGGTCTTACACTTGTAAGGAAGCGCCAGAAGCTTGGACTTAGAGGTAACATCAGGTGACCAAGATTTTAGCCACAGTGCCCTAGGGGCATCTTGGCTCCCAGTCTAATAACTTGCATGTTAGCATCAGAAATAAAGGAATTGACTAGTTTGAGAGCCTTAATCCTATCTTATATCTCCTCCAATGGAGTCTCTACTAAAATTGATTCAGACAAGGCGTCACACCAATAAGATGCCGCACTTGCTACTGTGGCAATACAAACTGCAGGTTGCCATTAAATACGATGAACATACATCTTCTTCAAATAAGCTTCCAGCTTTTTGTCCATGAGATCCTTAAAGGAGCAGCTATCCTCTATAGGGATTGTAGTTCTCTTAGCCAGAGTAGAAATAGCCCCTTCTACTTTAGGCACCGTGCGCCAAGAATCTTTAATGGAGTCAGAAACAGGAAACATATTTTTAAATACAGGAGATGGGGAGAAAGGAATCCCTGGCTTCTCCCATTCCTGTGAAATAATCTCCATCACACGGTCTGGGACAGGAAAAACTTCCACAGAAGAAGGAACATCATAGTATTTATTAAGTTTACTAGACTTCTTAGGGTTGACAACAACAGATGTATCAGAGTCGTCCAAAGTAGCCAATACCTACTTTAACAGTACATGATGGTGTTCATCTGATACTGCTTCAGTATCAGATGAAGGAATAATACTGTTTGAATCTGAGATTTCACCCTCAGAGGTTACCTACGTATCCTCCTCATCAGACTTATGAGGGAGGGCAACCTGCGTAGCAGTAGGTGGAACAGAAACCTTACTATCTGAATGTCTAATTTTCCTCTTGCGTTTTCCCAGCATACGAAAAGCAGATAATGCTGCAGATACCGAAGAAGATACATGTGCAGCAAAATCTGCAGGCAAATAAACTCCTCCAGGAGCAGTGGCGGCTGGTGAATTATGAAGATGGAGGTGCACTTGGCCCTGCCCCTGACCACACCCCTTGAAAAAGCCCCGCCCCTCAGATGGCTCTCTCTCTCTTTACACATACCTCTTGGCCCATGGTGGGTGCCTCTCTTACCCTGTCCAATGTCCAGGCCTGCTTGCCACCCAGGTGGTATTTTACTAACATGGCTGTTATTTTTAAGGTTGAAAATATAGTTTAAATAGAGAAATAAAAGATGCTATCATAGTGAAACTTCGGCTAATTGTCTTAGACAACCTAACTAACTACCAGGAATCAATATGACTATACATATACACAATTAGCTAAGATTAACATGGCTTCCTTGCTGATGGTATAACCCACTTGAATTTCAGTGCAATTTTATCAAGTCCAATAAGCATACAAGTGTTTTAAAGGCAACTGGAAAGCAGGCTAAGGGGAAAAAAAGTAGGCTAAGACTTACCAGGCAACACCCTAGACATTGGACAAGTGTGAACTTTAAGAAATAAGAATATCTATCTATCAATGGCCAGCACTAGCCAATTAAATTATATCAATTTGCACATTTTTTATTCAAGCACTTTAATACATTTGACTAGTGATTTATTTAAAAAGACTGGATCACTAGTCAAAAAGCATATTTATTTAAAAACCACTTAACTATTTACAATCATTAAGATTCCACCAAGAGCCCATAAACCAAAGAAGGATTATTTAAGTTGTAATACATTAAATAGAACTCATAGAACATAAAACATCTCCCATTCCATGACTTTTAAAGGTCCAGTAAACCCACCAAATGTTATATAATTCTGCACATAGTGCAGATTTATATTTAACATTAGCCTAGCGCCAGCTTTCTAAAGCAAAGGAAAGACCAACGAAAACTATTTTTACAGACCACTATGTGCAGAATTATATAACATTATTTGGTGGGTTTACTGGCCCTTTAACTTCCAGCACTTAAAGATAGGGACGGTGTTAAAGCCGGAACGGAACGGAACAGGCCGGAACAGGCCTTTTATGAAGGAAATTGATTTAAAATATAATGGGATGTGTTAGAGACTCTTAAGAACAATTTTAGGAAAAAGAATCTTTGTGATATAATAATTAATTAACCCTTTAACTATCACAACGATTCTTGTTCCTAAAATTGTTCTCAAGAGTCTATAACACATCCCATTATATTTTAAATCAATTTCCTTCATAAAAGGCCTGTTCCGGTCTGCTCCGTTCCGTTACGGCTTTTACACCGTTCCTTAAAGATAAGTCTCATAATGATTCTTTTTTCCACATAACTTATTAGTAACACCTTTTTGTGTATTTGATGTTTCATCTGAAATGCAATTTCACCATTTACATTTAACAATGTTCAGAATCTCAGGATTCATTAAATAAAACAGATTTTTCAAGCTGTGCACTTATATTTTGTCAGTGTTCAGTGTGCACCATGTATCAAAAGTACCTAAAAAGGGTAATAAATCTGCCTCATAAAATAACTAAAGAATACAAGATGAAGATATCTTTACTCAGCAGATGCAAGTTCATTGTTTGAGATAGCAGTCAATAGAACTACCTTTTATTCCAATGTCTTTACAGCCAGCTTCAAGCATGAGCTCCCAGTGAGACACTGGGGCAGAGGGGAGGAGCACACTGCTGGGAGAGGTAAAAGGTTATAATAGGGACACACACACACACACACACACAAGGCAAGCTAAACTTATAGGCAAGGCAAGTAACTCTCACTGGTCTGTGATTTATGCACACTGGCACCGGGTGTAACAGATAGATATGTGCGATTTGTTTCGGATCGATTCGGAAATTCGGCAAATTCTGCAAATTCGGCGATTCGGATCTAACCGAATTTCCAAATTAAAATACTGCCGAATTTACTGAATAAATCCGAATTACTACGGATTTATTCGGTAAATTCGGATGGCCATGGATTACACTAGTATTGTACAGTATAAATCTAATCCCACCTAACACTTACTGAAATTCCGAACCTAACCGAATCCAGCCGAATTTAGTACATAATACTAGTCTAATCCCACCTAACACTTACCGAAATTCTGAATTTCCGAACCAAACCGAATCGAACCGAATCCAGCCGAATTTATTCGAATCTGAATGAATCCGAAACAAATCCGAACCGAATTTATTCGAATCCGAATGAATCCAAAACAAATCCGAACCGAATTGATTCAAATTTTTCCGAATTTGAATCGCTCCGAACCGAAATTAAAAAAAATCTGAATCGAACCGAACCGAACGAATTTTTTCTCCATGCACATGTCTAGTAACAGACTTGATCTTACAAGCTGTTGGGAGCAAAGGGAGTGCTTGTAGCATTTACACTGAAAGTAGTCTGTATATTTTTGCACCGTGCATAGGAAGTCATGATTTTAGTTAATTGCAGATGATATACCCTATACACAGTGCAGAAATATAAGATTACTTTCAGAGTAAATAATACAAGCAAGCACTCCCAAAAACAATCTGTATATATATGTTTTTTCCCTCTCTGTCTAAGGCAAAATACTCACAAAAAGCAGCTGCAGGCATGCTAGGAGTTTCTCCTTGAAACTTATCTGATTGATTGAGGAGAGTACTCGATTGGCAATCACAGCTTCACCGGTGGCACCACCCCCTTAAATTGGGACTCACCGGTCCAGCTGCAGCCATAGCAGTTCGGCTGTTCTCAACTAGGACTGCTGCACGTCTGTGCTCTCCTGAGTGCGGGGCCCCACAAAGCGCCTGTCCAAAGGGCGGGCCTGCGTAACACTAACTATTGGAACATGTGATCAGCCAAAAAAAAAAAATACCGGCTGGATGGCTGCATAGTAAATTTATTAAATAAATAAAAATAAAAAAACATGATTATATACTCTACGTACTTGGTAAAGTGTGGCTTATGTGATACCATACCCCTGTTATTTATGCTGCTTCGCATTATCTTAAAAAGAGGGTGTCTGTATTTTAAATGGATTTCAAGTAGATTTCATAATACCCTTGTTTTTTTTAATAAAGCTTTAAGTTGCCTGTATCCTAAACAATGTGCACCTGGATCCAAAGTTTCATTCAAATAAATGTATTTAGCTCTGCGCTATGCTTTTTATACTGAGCTGATATACCATAAGGAGAATGTGTTTGCTCTCAGACTAAGAGGAATTAAACCAAGTTTCTCATCTGCTCAACAAATGAAAACGTAAGTTATACCTAAACTTCTCCCAGAATGCCTAATTGTTAAAAAGACACACCTGTGTCATCTAATGCTCAGTCACTCTGGGATTCTAAGTGTAGTGGAGCCTCATCAAGACGCAGCATCATCACGTGACTGTAGGCACCTGCAATGTCCAAATCTTTTATTTAGATATGAACAGAACTGTTAGAGATTGTTTGTAGCTACTTATTTCTCCCCAGCTCACAGTGATATACGAGAGAGGTTGTAAAGAAATAGCAAGGTTTGATAAAGAGTAATTAACAATTCACACAAAGTAACAAACAGTTAATTTGTGTTTCTTAGTTTGGCACAATTTTATAATCTGAATGTTTTGACCTCTGATTACAGAAAACAGCACAATATGATTCTCAGGATGCCTTGAATATTAATCTGAATTGAAGTTGGCACAAGTTAATAACACATTCACTGTTCAGTACAGGTTAAGGAAAGTTCTTTAACTTCGTTAAAGTTCACTTGGCTGAACAACCTTACAATTATAAATCCTATGTGTGATAAGAATTCAGCAAATATACTTGCGGTTATTTATTGTGCTTCAAAGTTGGTTCGTTAGCATAGATGAGCTGAGCGATCCGTTCAAGCTGATCCGTTTGTGTAGCTGTATTCATTAACCCGTCCTCGGCATCTGTTAGGCCCAAGCCTGCCTGTATTGATGGAAGCGGAGAGAGACTGAGCGTCTCAGCATGGGATGACGTCACTCGGGGGAGAGGAGCGCATCTGACAGGCAGCTCAGCAGGGAGAGGCGGTTTTCAGGTCGGAAACAACCCGCTAGTGATTCCTATAAAGTTTAGTCCAATTCTTTGAGGTTGGCAGTAGAAATGGTTAGTAGAGGAGCTAATGTGCCCTTTTAGTAGATAGAAGGAATTTAGAGTTACAAAGGCTTTTTGATGAGTAGCTGGAGAGACAGGCTGCACATACAGACTTTCCCTAATCAATGCTAATAATCAAGCAAAGAAACAGGAAAAATATGTTCCCTTTATTTTTAAGCTGCATGAAGGTGCATAACAGTATTTAAAGAGACAGTAGTCTATGACAAATCCCCCCGGTCAAGACCCCCTCCCAAGGAGTATAGGTCCGGTTTCAATGGGTATTTGGTATGGAAAGCTGCGAGCAATTGAGAGGCATTCAAATCGTGTACTGGAACCCAGGAATCTTCTGAAGTACCGTAGCCTTTCCAATGAACCAGATATTCAAGTGTTCGGCGACGAATTCTAGAATCCAAGATACGTCCTACTTCGTATTATTCGTGGTCATCGATCAATGAAGCAGAATCAGATGTATCAGATACTGGGGAATCTTCTCCACCGAGATAGGGTTTTAGCAAAGAAACATGAAATGATGGATGAATATGGAGAGAGGTAGGAAGTTTTAGCATAACAGCATTTTCGTTGATGACCCTTAGAATTAGAAACGGACCAAGAAATTGAGATGCCAACTTTTTACATGGAACCTTCAGTTTTATGTTTTTGGTGGAGAGCCAGACCAGATCACCTTCTTTATATGGTGGAGGAATCGAACGTTTTCTGTCGTAATATAACTTTTGAGTATTTTTAGCTTCTTTTAAATGATTATTCAATAGTAGTAAAGTGTCTTTAATGTTAGTGGAGTAATCCAATACTGCGGGAGAATTAGAGTACGGTCCGATATTTTGGAAGGTCTTAGGATGATACCCATAAGTGGCATAAAAAGGTGATACCTTTATTGAGCAATTAACAGAATTGTTGTAGGCGAATTCCGCCATGGGAAGCCAATCTGACCAGTCCTCTTGTAGAGTTGATACGTAACACCTCAGATACTGTTCAATGGTTTGGTTCAATCTTTCAGTCAAACCGTTGGATTGAGGATGGAAGACTGTGGAATATCTCAGAGAGACTTTTAGTTGAACACATAAATTCCTCCAAAATTTGGATGTAAATTGCGTTCCTCGGTCCGATACAATGGAAGTTGGTAACCCATGTAATTTCACAATATTTGATAGGAAGACTTTTGCGGTCGCAGACACATTTGGCGTTTGTTTTAAGGGTATAAAGTGAGCCAGTTTAGTCAGATGGTCTACCACAACTAATATGGTAGTGTAGCCATTAGAAGGGGGAAGTTCCACTATGAAGTCCATAGCTATCATGCTCCAAGGTCTTTCAGGGACTGGTAGAGGAGAAAGTAATCCAAATGTTTTTTTATGATCCTTCTTCTTTGTTGTACAGGTATGACAAGTTGTTACATAGGTATGAATGTCTTGCTTCATGTGTGGCCACCAAAATGTGCGATTAATGAGCTCATGGGTCTTCAATATTCCAGGGTGACCTGATAATGGCAAATCATGGTAATGATGTAGTATTTGTTTCCTTAATGATGGAGGAACATAAGTTAAGTTCTTGAAGGTATATAACCCTGTATTTGAGTCCTTCAGACAGTTTTTTGGTATTGCAGAGTCAGTCTGTAAGGCAGAGAGAATATCTGCCTGTAGGGTAGATATAGTAGTGAGGATTTTGTACGGAGGTATGATGAATGTTTTCTCTTCATCCTCAGAGGAAGCTTCTAGGGATCTGGAGAGTGCGTCTGCTTTAATGTTTTTAGTGCCTGGTATGTAGTTCATTATAAAGTTAAATCGATCTAGAAATAGAGCCCAACGAACCTGACAGGAGGAAAGAGTCTTATTCTTTTTCAAATATTGAAGGTTTTTATGATCCGTGTAGATGTAAAATGGAATTGTTGTTCCCTCTAATAAGTGTCTCCAGTGTTCCAAAGCTGACTTGACGGCTAGTAACTCCTTGTCTCCCACAGAGTAGTTTTTCTCTGCTGTATTTAGTAACCGTGAGTAGAAAGCAATGGGGTGAAGGTCTGATGAATCTTCATCATGCTGAGATAGAATAGCCCCAATACCGACATTAGAAGCATCCACCTCCAAGGAGTACTGTAGGTTTGGATCTGGTAGACGTAGAAGAGGGGTAGTGGTGAATTTTGTTTTAAGTAATCGAAAGGCTGTGTTAGCTTCTTCATCCCATTTAAACTTTTGTTTCCCAGTTAAACGAGTAAGTGGTTGTACGATAGTAGAGAAGTGGTTAATGAATTTTCTATAAAAATTAGAAAATCCTAAAAATCTCTGTAGAGATTTTACAGTAGTTGGAGTAGGCCAGTTAAGTATAGCAGTGACTTTTTCCGGATCCATTTGTATGCCTGCAGGGGAGATTATATATCCAAGAAATTTTATAGTATTCTTATGAAAGTAACATTTCTCCATTTTTGCATATAATTGGTGGTCTCTTAAGGTTGCTAGTACCCATCTTACATGCCTTCTATGTTCAGATATATACTTTGAATAGATCAGAATATCATCAAGATGCACAACAACGCAGACGTCCATGAGATCCTTAAATATTTAATTAATAAAATGTTGGAAAGTGGCAGGAGCGTTTGTTAGGCCGAACGGCATTACATTGTATTGGTATAACCCATACCGGGTTATAAATGCGGTCTTCCACTCATCACCAGATCTCATTCGGACTAAATTGTACGCCCCTTTTAGGTCCAGTTTGGTGAAGATAGTGGCACCATTCAGACGTTCAAGTAGTTCTGGTATGAGTGGAAGGGGGTAGCGATTTTTTATTGTAACAGCATTTATAGAGTGATAATGGATGATGGTGACGAAGTGTTCCATCCTTATTAGTGACAAAGAATATAGCGGACGCTGTTGGAGAGGAAGATGGTGAAATTAATCCTTTTCTTAGGTTCTCATCAAGATATTCTCTAAGATACTGAAGTTCTTTTTGTGAGAGGGGAAATATACAATTTGATGGAATTACAGCTCCAGGTTTAGTTTCTATGGGGCAGTCATACGGTCTGTGCGGGGGTAAATTCTCTGCATTCTTGAGATTAAACACATCTGAGAAATCATTGTATTCACTGGGTAAAAGGGGATCAATGTGACTAATAGTGACGTAAGGGAAGCATGTACCTGTACAGTATGGTGAATTGAATGTTATCTTATTAACTGCCCAGTCAATAGTGGGATTGTGTTTTTGTAACCATGGATACCCAAGTATAACTGGGTGTAAAGAACGAGGAATGATATCGTAAGTGATGAATTCTTTATATCCTGTGTCTTTGATTGTGAGTAAAGGTATGGTATGATGTGTAATTGGTCCTTTAAGGAATTGTGACCCATCAATTACACGCACAAACACAGGTGTTACTTTTTGCACACAAGGTATTTTATTTTGTGAGACAAGAGCTTGATCGATATGCTAATTTCTTAGACCTTGAAGGCCGCCTCTAATCTGAATGTTTTTTCACCACTAGAGGGCGTTAGTTCATGTGTTTCATATAGATAACATTCACGCATGTGAATTTACCAAGGAGTGGGCACTGATTGGCTAAAATGCAAGTCTGTCAAAAGAACTGAAATAAGGGGACAGTCTGCAGAGGCTTAGATACAAGGTAATCACAGAGGTAAAAAGTGTATTATTATAACTGTGTTGGTTATGCCAAACTAGGGAATGGGTAATAAAGGGATTATATATCTTTTTAAACAAAAAAAATTCTGGTGTTGACTGTACCTTTAAAGGGACACTGAACCCAAAATTTTCTTTTGTGATTCAGATAGAGCATGCAATTTTAAGCAACTTTCTAATTTACTCCTATTATCACATTTTCTTCATTCTCTTGGTATCTTTATTTGAAAAGCAAGAATGTAAGTCTAGATGCCGGCCCATTTTTGGTGAACAATCTAACTTAGAAGCTCCCAATTTTGCACTGTTGATGAGATTAGCCTGGAACTCCCACTGAAAGGGGCTGAGAGCAGACCCTTCCCTGCTTATGAATAGAGCCATTATACAAACAGAAGCAATGTGAAGTCTGTATAGATCAGTATACATTTAAAACTTTGGGGCTTGGTTGGGAGTCTCATAATCAGCACAATGTTATTTAATAATAAGCAAATTTGTACGTTTTTACAACATCCCCCCCCCCAAATGGACTATATGATTGGATCATGTATAACACATTTATGCAAAGAAAAATCTAGTGTACAATGTCCCTTTAAGTTAGTATAAAGTGAATTGTTTAGCAGTTGTTATCTATTAAAGCCAATTAGGTAAATATTTGATGCAGAGTTAGCTCTGAAAAGTCATCAGGATGCAGTTCCAACTCAATGTACAATTTTCGGAGCTAAATTACATGAAAATGGGCAAAATAAATAATTAGTATATTACAAAGTTGTTTTATTATGCATAATTAAAGGGACATAATACTCATATGCTAAATCACTTGAAACTGATGCAGTATAACTGTAAAAAGCTGCCAGGAAAATATCTCCTGAGCATCTCTATGTAAAAAAGGAAGATATTTTACCTCACAATCTCCTCAGCTCAGCAGAGTAAGTTCTGTGTAAAAAGTTATACTCAGCTGCTCCCAGCTGCAGGTAAAAAAAAATAAAAAATGAAGAAATGAACAGCAGCCAATCAGCATCAGCAGTGCTGAGGTCATGAACTCTTTTACTGTGATCTCATGAGATTTGACTTAACTCTCATGAGATTTCATTGTAAACTTACTTACACTGAATAGGGAAATAACATGAGAGTGCACAAGGCTCATCCCTTTGGCTGTCCCGGGACAGACATACTAATATGCTGCTTAGAACTCCTTTACAATGGGATGTGGCTACTGAGGAACTTTTGAGGTAAAATATCTTTATTTTTTACATAGAGATGTTCATGTGATATTTTCTAGTCAGCTTTTTACAGCTATACTGCATCACTTTCAAGTGTTTAAACATTTGGGTATTATGGCCCTTTAAACATCTTATGTTAAAGCTACACTAATAAAACAACTTAAGGCTAAACCTTAATGTTGTCATGGTGACACTCTTAGGGGAGTGGCTTATGTGATGCAGCAGTTATGTCACAAAACCAACTGACAAAACAGTTTGTGTTGTCAGTTGGTTTTGTGACATGACTGTTGCTCACATTACTATAGTTACCAGACAGAGCTTCAGTAATCACTGACATGTAAATATTAGTTATCTAATATTTTTTTGTCACAGCTAGCACATTACATTACAATACAGCTAGTGCTTTACAACCACAGCTCTGTATATGTGCTGGTATGAAGAACAGTAGTAGGGAAAAGGAAGGCGCCAATAGGGTAATATCGCTAAAACCCGAATAAAAGTACAAAGATGGAAGAGACCAATACTCACAAACCAAGCAGCACTATGGCGTGCCTAAACCAGCAGTCCGGGACCTTAACGTCGCCCGGAAGACAGACAAAGGCCGCAGCTAATCTGCTAAAAATTGCACAGTCCACAAATGGAAAGAGGGGAGAGCCTGATGAAACGGCTCTGTGTAGCCGAGAAACGCGTTGCTTTGATGCTTTGATTTTAAAACATTTTAATAAAACTGTTTTAACTTTACCCTGCTGGAGTTTGCTCTCCCCTCTTTCCATTTGTGGACTGTGCAATTTTTGGCAGACTGGTGTCTTGGACACTGTCCACCGCCATTCGCCTGTTCCTCCGTTAGTGTATAGATCTTCGGCACACAAGGAGGAAGGTGTGTCACTCTCCAGAGATCCTGATTGGCCTTACGGAACCTGGCCCGGCTCAAGGATTAGCTGCTGCCTTTGTCTGTCTTCCGGGCGACGTTGAGGTCCCGGACTGCTGGTTTAGGCACGCCATAGTGCTGCTTGGTTTGTGAGTATTGGTCTCTTCCATCTTTGTACTTTTTTTTTTTTTTTTCTTTATTAGTCTTTTTATTGAAAATTTTTATGAATAAAACCAATACAAAATCAAAGAGTGCAACATCAACACTGTGATTACATATTTCTTGACATGTCAATGAAAGAAGAAACAAACTCAAAGTCATTAGTTCATTCTAGTATTACAGCTGTTGTGATCTAAGTCCATTCACACAATTAGAATTACTACTTTGATAAGATTCTGGAGTTTGATTTAGTCATGATCACAGCGTTGGCATTAGTATTACCATGTGAGTACAATAACATGAATATAACAAGAAACACGAAACAACTACTTCCTGCAGAGAGCGCCTTGTCTTGTTCTCATCTATCTAATATTCGGGATTGGCTAGTCAGGTAACTAAAGAACTTGTTATCTATGTGTGTTTAAAGTTGTTTGATAGCTCCGAAATAAGACTCCCAGTAAAACCACATGTCGTTGTATGTTGCCAATTGGTTTGTTTTAAAATAATAATATCTTTCTAGCAATAGGGCTCCTTTCACCCTTTCCCTCCACTCATCTATTGTAGGGATCTTGTCAGTTCGCCACGCAGCTGCTATGAGCTGTTTAGCTGAATTAAGCATAATATGGCCAAAGTTCCTTCTTATTTTACATTTAATATTACTTAATATATTGAATAGACAGATTTGGGGTGAGAGGGCAACATCGCAAGCTAAGGCCAGATTTATTTCATCTATTATCTTTCCCCAATATGTGTTTATTGTAGGACATGACCACCAGATGTGGCCCATAGTGCCTACTTCTTCCCTACATCTCCAACATTTTTCATTGGCTAAGGGAAAGAGATGTTTCATTCTATTTGGTGTTAGATACCAACGAAACAATACTTTGTAATTTGTTTCTAAAGCTGCCGTAGTGTGTGCTGAGTGAGCTATGGTCCTAAATATATTTTCCCATATCTTAGGATCTTGAGGTCCCAGTAGATCTCTCTCCCAACTTTTCACATAATTATGGGGGTTGGGTTTTGTGGCTGAGAGCAACAGTTTATACATAGAGGAGATAATCCCTTTTGGTGTAAAGCTAGATAGGCACATCTGTTCAAATATCGTTAGGGGCCTTGTCAACATTGTTCTGTTCCTGTGTGTCATGATGTAGTGGCGTGTCTGATGGTACCTCATCCACTGACTAAAAAACCGCCCACCCAATTCTTGTAGGTCATCAATAGGCAACAATTTCTCCTTTCTGAGTAATATTGTGACTGGAATGTGACCCTTTAGACTATTGTCACCCTCTGTATTATACTTCTGGCCTTCTGGAAACTCTGGGTTAGCTAGAATTGGTGTCAAAGGTGAATGGGCACTGGAGATTCCCTTATATCTATCTGGGATGTATATCCAATCTGATATAGTCGACACTACAGTGGCTGTGAAAGTGTTCTGAGATTTAGCTAAAGCTGTAGGCAACCAGCACATGCCTCCTAGTTGGGGTACCCCTGAGATGTCATGTTCTAATTGTATCCAGTGTTTAGAGTCACAACCATTATTTCTACTCCATTCTAAAATTCTTTGTAGGGAAATAGCTTGTTTATATAATAATATATTAGGTACTCCCAGTCCTCCCGAGTCTTTATTAGCATACAGTGAGATTTTGGATACTCTTGGCGGTTTCCCTTTCCATATAAAGCTGTTCATTATTTTCTGTATTTTTCGTATGTATATGAGAGTATGTGGTAAGGGTAAGGTTTGTAATATATACAAGACTTTTGGCAGGAGTACCATCTTAACCGTATTCATTCTCCCTATCCAGGATATGTTTTTAGACATCCAGGATGATGCCTGAGTAGAGATTGTTTGTAATAGCTTAGTGTAGTTAATAGTGCGAATTGAGTCCAGACTGCTTGTTAAATGTATACCCAAATATTTTATGGCTTTCGTCTGAATCGCGAAATCACATTTATTTTGTATAGTAGTGATAGTGTTTTGGAGAATATGTAGTGGCAAAAGTTCCGATTTATTAGTATTTACTGAAAAGTTTGATACTTCTCCATACTCTTTCAGTTCCTTCTGCACCGCGGGGAGAGACCTCAAGGGACTTGACAGAGACATCAGAACGTCGTCTGCAAACATGGATAACTTATATTCTCTGTTTTTAACAATTATACCTCCAATGTTTTCGTTTAGTCTAATTTTACATGCAAAAATTTCTAGTGATAAAATAAATAGTAAAGGGGACAATGGGCAGCCCTGTCTGGTACCATTTCGGATTTCAAATTGTTCAGAGAGAGTACCATTTATTCTAATTTGGGCTGTGGGGAAGGAATATAGAACCATAATTTTGTTTATAAATGCCTTTGGTATATTAAATTTGGTGAGTACTGATTCCAGAAAGGTCCAATCTAGTCTATCGAACGCTTTCTCAGCATCCGTTGATAATAGCACTGAAGGTATTTTGTTCTTATTGATAAATTCTATGATGTTTAAAAGTTTCACAGTATTGTCCCGGGCCTCTCTCCGCGGCACGAAACCCACTTGGTCTGGAGAGATTAATGATGGGAGAAGAATGTTTAGCCTAGAGGCCAGGACCTTGGCAAAAATTTTTAGATCAAGGTTCAGTAAAGAAATGGGTCGAAAATTAGCTGGGGTGTTGGGCTTTTTCCCCGGTTTGGGAAGGACTGTGATGACTGCTTGTAACATCGTTTCCGGTAGGTCGTCCCCTTTGTCTATTTGTTGAAATGTATTTAGTAGGTGGGGTGTCAATATATGTGAATATAGTTTATAGTAGGAACCCGAGAACCCGTCTGGGCCAGGTGCTTTTTCAGGTTTTAATGACTTTATTGCATCACTGATTTCCTTATGGCTTATTGGTGCCTGTAACATTTCACTGTCCTTTTCTGAAATGGTTGGGACCTTAGCTGTCTTTAAATATTCATTACATTTATTTTTGTGATCTATTTGGGACCTGTTAGGGAAGAGGTTATATAGTGTGTGGTAATATTGTTTAAATGTGTCTGCTATCTGTTTGGTATCTTCTACTTTCTCCCCTCTAGAGTTATTAATTGTGTGGATATAAGTTTTTGCTTGTTTGGTTTTAAGTAGTCTAGCCAACTGTCTGCCAGGTTTCCCAGCCTCACTATAAAATTTCTGTTTAAGTTTGAAAGCTATTCCTTGGGCTTTGATATGTAGGTGAGAAGTTAATTTTGATCTGTAAAATTTTAATTGTTGGAAAATAGAATCATTTTGTGGATGGAGTTTGTGTAAGTAATCTAGTTGTGAGATTTCCTTGGCAATGTGTTGATATTCCTCCCTCTGTTTTTTTATTTTTTTGGCTCTAATTTGGATCAGTAAGCCTCTTATGTAACTTTTATGTGTTTCCCACACTATTGCTGGTGGCATATCTTCTTGGACATTTCTATGAAAAAATTCTTGTAATTCAGTTTCCAGAGTCTTATGTGTCTCTGGATCTAGAAGCAATGATTTGTCTAATCTCCAACTGAATTCTCTAATTGGGGCTGATGGCCAATTGATAGAGCATCTGACCATAGAGTGGTCTGACCATGCAGTGTGTGTAATATTCGTTGTAATTGCGTGGGATAGGGTAATGTGATCAAGAAAAATATAGTCAATCCTTGAATGGGATTTATTTGGACTGGAAAAAAAGGTGTAATCTCTCCGTACCGGGTTGGCTACTCTCCAAGGGTCATGTAGTCCAAGTGTCTTAACAAGATTCCACATGGCTTTAAGTTTGCTATGTGCGATGTGTATATTTGGGTTGGAGCTGTCTAATTTAGGATTTAAAGGCAGATTAAAATCACCCATAACTATCAGTTGTCCCTTTTGTATGTCTTGTATTAGAGGTATTATTGATTTATAAAAGGCTGCTTGTTTTTGATTGGGAGCGTAGATATTAACTAGCGTGACTACTTTATTATAAAGGACACCACATACCGCTAGGAATCTGCCATCTGTGTCTTTTTTCTGATCAATTAATTGGAAAGGTATGGAGCTACGTATGAGGATGCTAACTCCATTTATCTTTTTCGTAGGGTGAGAACTATGGAAGTGTTGAGAGAAGTTATTATAGAAATATTTGGGGATGGAGCCTCTTTTGAAGTGTGTTTCCTGCAAACCTATGATCTCCCCTCCCTTTTGTGCTATGTCTCTCATAGCTAGCGATCTTTTATTAGGGACATTGAAACCTTTTACATTTTGTGTGACAAAATGAATATTTTTATCTGTCATGGTGTTACCTTATCAGCTCCTACTCTGTGCTCATATAACATATTGATCCCGGAAATGATGTTTCGTCTCTGCAGTATGAAACCTATACATAATCTAACAAAAAAAAAAACTATAACAAAACAATAGAACATTAAAACATGAAAAACATAAACAATTTTAACTCTATATAAACAATAGAGGGAAATAGCAATGAATTCCTGGGAGGAAAACATTCAGCCCTCGAAGTACAGCTATGCATATGACATTCTATCTAACCTGTCAAATTTTCAGTTGGCATGAGATTTTGAGATACGAATAACTAGTGTTTATAGTAAGACCTTTGAAGCCATCTTGAGGTCTCTTTTATTAATATGCGTGAGGCTTTTCTCACTCTGGTAACCCAAAACATCCATAGAATCTTCTTTTTTTTTTTTTTTTTTTTATAAAAGGATACTGTCCACCAATTCAGGCTTTGAAGTCTGAGGAAGAAGAGTTCTTTGTTCGACCGCTGCGAACCATCTGCCACTCCTTACGTTGCGGTAGTGAGGTTGTTTGTGAGATAGAAGTGACAGTGGAGTCCTGTCCATTAACAGTGTCCCCATCTGGTGAAGGAATTTCCAGCTTCCTGCAGAAGTCTTCGATTTCTGTGATAGATGAGCAAATTGCTCTCCTATTTTTCCAAATGACTGTGAGTTGGAAAGGATGACCCCATCTATAGGGTATGTTTCTGGCTTGAAGATGTTTTGTGAGGATTGAGAGTTCTTTTCTCCTAGCCAGGGTTCTAGCCGATAAGTCAGCGAAGAATTGCAAAGTAGCTCCATCTTTTTGTATAGGTCTCTTATCTCTAGCTGCTGTCATGAGGCGCTCCTTCATTTGATAATTTGTTATTTTTATGATCACATCTCTGGGAGGTGCCGCTTCAGGGGGTCTGGATCTTAAGGCACGATGGGCTCTGTCTATTCCTACTTCAGAATTATCTGTAGGGTCTCTGAGCTGAGAGAATAAGGATTGTAGGTATTCTTGTAGAGTTGAAGAGTCGACTGTTTCCGGGATACCACGTATCCTGATGTTTTGCCTTCTGGACCTATTCTCTAAGTCCTCTATTTTATCTTCTAACTGACGGACAGTTTGGTCTTGAAGGTCCAGATGATCATTCACTTTTGAAATGCATAAATCATGTTCCTGAACATGTTCTTCCAAAACATTAACTCGATTCCCTATTTCTGTGATATCTTTTTTCAGCTCTGATATTTCATCTTTAATGCACTGTTTTACTTGAGTAATGAGTGAAGAAAAATCTTGCTTTGATGGTATAGAAGAGATCACTGATTGTGGAATAGAGACCATGGTATCTTCCCCATCTGAAGCAGAGTCAGAGGAGCTAGATGAATGTAGGAATTGAGATTTTTGCGGTGTAATGGGGTCATCTAGTGGTGTGGGTAAAGCTGCTGCTTTAAGGTATTTATCCATTGAAGGATTGCTTCTGTTCCCATTTTTGTTTTGTTTAACTTTTTGTGGATCTTTTTTTGGCGACATTTTGATTGCAGGTGTCACTGTAGCTTTTGAAGTTTGCTCTAAATGTGTGTTATTTTCTGTAAATAATGCCTCAGTACAGTTGGCAGTGGCAAGACATATAGATTTTCAGCCAGTCTCAGCAATAGGAGCAAATATCTTGTTGAGATTGTGATTGCATATATTTTCAGCTGGGTTATAGACAGAGATTCCCCCTGTGTTGATGCATAATAGATTCTAGCCTCAGTGTTAATAATGCTGCATCTCAGATACAGCTATGAAAGAATTAAATCTGTATTCTCATGTAGATTCTTGCAGTATTCTTATTTAAACAATTTCAGCTTCATTGCAATCCCTACCGGAAGGGCATAGATTAACTTAACCTTTGTTCTAGGTTTTTGTTAGAGGGGCCCATCGATAAGCCTAAACAACTGAACATATACCCCCTCATTTCTGGATATACTGAGTATGAGAGAAAATCTCCTGTACGCTCTGTCTGTACCAAACATGCGCTGGGTATTTTATGTCTCTATTCAGATCATTACCAAAGTCTGTCTCTTTATTGGTATGCATCCATGATGCCCTTGCCTGCAAAATCCCCTTTGTAAATCGTGCTATAAGGTGAGCTATTCAATCTGACCTTATGTCTCTGTGTTTGCTTTACTTTATGCTCAGCGCGGGCTGGACAGGCCTTATTGTAATCCTAAGTGCGTATGACTCACCAAGATGGCGCTCGGCATTGGCGATCAGGATTCCCTCGTGTGCAGTAACATGCCGGCTGCCACCCACGACAGCATCGCTTACTCAGTGTGAGTCCTCTTTCTTGCTTGCAGCTCAAGCGGTGTAAGCTCATGCAGTGTAGAGTACCTTCATGTAGTTTACCGTTCCGGTTAGTGACACAAGGCTTGTGATTATTAGGAGGTGTCTGCCAAATCACTTAACTCACAGAAACGGTCTTTCAGTGGTCAGTCTTTGTTCTAACTTGGTTGTGGCATAATAAAACTATGTTCATTAGGTGAGAGAGCCAGGTTTTAAGGGCTTGCATTGTACTTTCTCGGGCTGAAGCACCGGAGCTCACCTAATGTGCGGCCATCACTATCCAGTGCCGGCTCCGCCCACAATCTTCCATCTTTGTACTTTTATTCGGGTTTTAGCGATATAACCCTATTGGTGCCTTCCTTTTCCCTACTACAGATTCTTTCATCGTGGACACACGTTACAGAAGAGCGGCCCTCTTATTGGATTACTCAGACAGACCTCCATTATTACTACCCTGGGCGCACCTCCGTCAGGAATTAGCTTCTTTGACTTTCTTTTGAAGATCAGTGACTACCTCCAACACAATGCAAATGGCATCCGGTGGGAGCTGCAGGTATGAACACCAATTACTACAGGTAGTGTTACCATGATCACCCCAACTCAGTAACTGAATAATACTAAATCTAATTTATATACATTGTAAAATAATACAGATTAATGACAGAAGTAATAGCTTAAACTTTGTAGCTTACTATGGGCACCAGTACTCTGAGAAAAAAACATAGCATACAAACCATACATAATAATGATCAATATTATCTACGCATCTTTATTTAAAAATACATATACTTTAATAAATATGTTTATTTTTAAAATAATTATTTTAAACATATTATAGCATTATAAGTATTATAGCCATAACTGTAGGACACACCAATGCCTTCCGGTGCTTCCTCTACATATCTTTCTAAGACTTGCAGCTAGCAGTAAAGGCTTTGAACCACCTTAAAGGGTGGTAAGAATTACTTCATCATTAGTCTGCAAATGCTCTAAAGCAAGGACTTCTAGTAAAGGCCTAGATTAGAATATAAACCCCATGGGTCTGAAATGTATACGCTGCAATCTCATTGGTA
Organism: Bombina bombina; assembly: GCF_027579735.1. Lineage (NCBI taxonomy): Eukaryota > Metazoa > Chordata > Amphibia > Anura > Bombinatoridae > Bombina > Bombina bombina. The sequence goes on from NC_069507.1 coordinate 109,081,602, forward strand.
CTGGGACCCTCATTAAACACTGTACAGTACGGTGCAGCATCTGGTGCAGCTGTTTGTTCTGCTTGACCTGGATGAAGAAAAGGCAACTGGCGATCTGAAATAAATTAAGATCAGACTGATGCACATCTGGCCAGCAGTATACGCACTGATGGCAGATGTCCTCACGCTGTAAACTCACTGGTGCTGGGACCCTCATTAAACACTGTACTGTAAGGTGCAGCATCTGATGCAGCTGTTTGTTCTGCTTGACCCGGATAAAGAAAAGACAACTGACAATAAATTTAGATCAGAGTGATGCACATCTGGCCTGCAATTTACGAGCTGATGGCAGATGTCCTTCAAGGATTTTTAGGTTACTAAACTATAAGTATCTAAGGTAAGTTTTTCTGAGATTTACAAGTTTGTAAGTTATATGAGCAATATATTTCATTACTACACTAGATTGTAAATACAGATCCTGCTCCAAGAGCCTACAGACATGTGCAGTGAGGTCAGATCATTTCTTAAATTTCTGTCGCGCTTTTCCTTTACTTTGCCATTTCATAAAAATCTTTAGCTTGAATTTGGTTATGTATCTTTAAAGCTTTCTGTACTTTTCAAAGCTTATTGAAATAATATATACAAATCATCTCTGTGACACTAGAATTTAAAACAAAACACTAATAATAAAGCATAATTACACTTACACTGCTTTAAATTTAATAAACTGATATTAAATCAAATTGAAGGGCTTATATCCACTCTTACTGCACATATCTGTATAATTTAATAATGTTAAGGATCTTGGTGAAGAGAATACAATGATATGATTAATATGTTTGCACTTATATTCTCAATGCCTTGACATAGGGACACCAATAATACTACTAGGTTATAAGCACCTTGCAGCTGGTTTGCAATTTTATCTGAAAACTGCAGCACCCTGGATCAAGGACTAACATGTCTGTGACACTAAACTTGAATGTCTACAGTTACAGTGGAGTAAGTACTACTGATTTTTAAAGCAGAGAGTCCTAGTGAAGCACAAGATTTGATACGTCAAGGGATGGTCCTGTATGTTATACCTCGGATTAGAAACTGAAACAAATAATACTGCATTATAAGGTACAGTGTGTCATGCATCTTTTTGCTTTGGATGAAAAATCCTTACAAGATGTGCATAGACTGATTCATATCTGGCAAGCAGTATAACGAAGACTAGAATACTTTATGGCAGTGACAGGAAAATTAAAGATTTCAGAGAGACTAGTGTTATGTCACATGCTGAGTGCAGTCTTACATCAGGGATTTCTTTTATTTGTCTACACTGTAAGTACCCAGAGATAAGTTCTCCTTAAATACAAAATTGTAAGCTCTTGGACCAAAACACTGAAACACTAGATTGTAAGCTCCTTGGAACAGGGTCGGCACTTACACCCATGGAAATCCTTTAGAACAGGGACTCCCATTGTACCAAATAAATGTATTGTTGTTAATAGAGTGAGATAAACCCTCCATTTAATTAGTTCAGCAAGGATTTAATATACAATGGATAGAATATACAAATTATCCCACAGAGTGTATTACTAATTCAAAATGCATTTTTAATATGGCACCCCTTATGCTCCTGTCAGTTTAAACCAGTAGTCTAGCAAACTGTTTTAATACATGAGGCTTAAAAAACACAGCATCAACCATAGGCAGCCTGTTTCGCTACTTTGGGACTCTTTCTCACTCAAGCCATTATGGTTGATGCTGATGTCCTCGAGTATTTCACCTTTTGCTATAGGGCTCCCCATTATATTGAAATGGATTTAGAATTATAAGTGTTGCAATTTTGCACAGATAAGTATATTTGTTTTTTTGCTAAGATTAATACAATGGAGGCATGAGCCCCAAATGGGCCAAACAGGCTGTCTATGGTTGGCGTTGCTGTTCTGCTCAAGCATTCATTCCACGCTTTGTAAGTGTGGTTAAGAAAATTAATGTTATCATCAGCAAAACTGGCATATAGCCGTAAAACCTAAAATTAATGCTTGAGTCCAATAACATAGCACCTACATCATACTGAAGAGCCCCAACAAGTGCGAAACAACCTGCATATAGTAAACAAACACTTTACATTTGTAGTATTACAATATATTATTCCCCTGCAAGACACCACTCTTTTTGTACTGGGTTTGTATGTAAGCAGAATTACTATAGAATAATAAGGCTTCCATATATATCACAAGATTAGAGATTTTGCCTGATTTCCAAGTGACCTTGACATATTAAATGGGTTCCTACCTAAAACTATTAAATTCTGCACATATCTGCAATAAATATGTTTGTATATTTATATATGTGGACACAAAGAATATCAGTTAATGATAGCAGCAACTGGATCACCCGAAAACCTCTAGCAGTTATGTCCATGCTTATTTCAGTGCAGGCCTCCATTTCCCAAGTTGCCTACTTGCCTCATTTATCAGTGCCATAATTGTTTAGCTATTTATAATAGTACCACTACTCGGATAATTTTTATATATGACGTTAAAAAACAAGCTTGTCATACTGTAACACACCTAGTAAAGAAGGCTTAATTACAGTATAGTGAGAACTTGAAAAACAGCCCTATTAATACTTATAAATCAGCTATTTAGATATTTTAAGTTGCACTTTTTATATCAAATATCTGGTGTCAGATCAAAGTAATTGCCAAAAAAGAGGATAACTACATTATTTGTTTACAAACTGAATAATGAATAATAATGTGTTTTCAATATAGAACAGGGTGAATTGAATTTTCAAATTACTCTTTTTTTTTTGCATTTAATTGTGAGGGGGGGTGGAAATCTTGGTGAGTTCCCACACTTTTTGTTGTAGGACTTGACCCCGTCTGCACTATGGGATATGATGCTTCTCTGCCAGTGGCAGAATGTTAAATTATATATATATATATATATATATATATATATATATATATATATATAAATTACCTTTAGACAGTATTAAATGACAATGCAATTACATGCATTAACCAAAAATCTATTTATTTTGTAATAAATGAATAAAATTAGTAGATGATTAATTAATTTATATGAGCTGGGGGATTGTGTTCATATTGTATATGTGTATATACTGTGTTTATATATACAACCCATATCTTGAAAAAGTTGGGACAGTATGGAAAATGCAAAAAAACAAAGAGTTATTTGAAAATTCAATTCACCCTGTACTATATTGAAAACACATTATTAACACATTATTTGATGTTTTACTTTGAATTTAATGTAATTTTGAAAATATACACTCATTTTAAATCTGATGACTGCAACACGTATTAAAAAGTTGGGAGACGGGAAATTTAGGACTAACAGAGATGTAACAAGTTGAAATAAGAAGGTGATGTGAAACAGGTGAGGCAATCGTGTAATCATAGTATATAAGGAGCCTCCAAAAGGCCTAGTCCTTCAAGAGCACGGATGGGTCTAGGCTCCCCAATCTGCCAACAGATGGGTTCAGCGAAAAAATCCAACACTTTGAGAACAACATTGCCCAAAGACAAATCAGTAGGATTTTGGGCATGTTACCTTCTACAGTGCACAATATAATAAAAGATTTAAGGAATATGTTCAAATCTTGGTGCGTAAAGGGCAAGGCTGAAAACTACTTCTGAATGCATGTGATCTCTGATCCCTCAGACGTCACTGTCTCAGAAACTGTCATGAGTCTGTAATGGATATCCTGACATGGGCATGTAAATACTTTGGTAAACCTTTGTCAGTCAACACCATTCGCTGCTGCATCCACAGATACAAGTTAAGACTTTAAACTATACATCAACACTGTCCAGAAGCACTGCCGACTTCTCTTGGCTCAGTCTCATCTGAGATGGACAGTAGCACAGTGGAATCGTGTTTTTTGGTCTGATGAATCAACATTTTTTTTTTTTCAAAATAATTTTATTTTTATTTCAAGAATTAGAGTTAACAGTGGGGGACTCGCAGGTCACCTTTGCAAACATCAAATTCAATATTCAAAAAGGTTATGGACCAAACGATCGTAGCGGAAATATATAATATACAAAGTAACGTAAATCAAGTTGATCACCACGTGTGCAAGGTCAGATGTAATAGTCAGATTGCTCAATGATGGGAGACCAGTAAATACTGAATACAGCACCTAAGTTGACGTATATGAGGTACATGGTAGGAGAGCAAGAGGGGGTACATGGTTGGGGGAGGGAGGGGATAAGGATTCCAACCATCTAGAGGCAGCATCCATGAGGCAGGGTGTATGAGTTGCCTATTAGGAAGTGGGTAGAGTATCCTGTGTCGTGGCAGATGGGCTCCATAAGGTTTCGTATTTGTCTTTCCAATCAGCCCATGTAATTTCAAATAGATCAGATTTTTTTAAGTCGAGGTATATGGCCTTTTCCATATTGTATAGGAAAGCCATTGTGTTTACAATCTCTCCCCACTTAGGGGGGAGTTCCCTTTTATAGGCTCTAGCTATGTTAGTTTTAATAGAAGCCAGCAAGTACACACCAAATATGCTTTGGTGTTTGGGTAAATTATGGAGGTCTAAATGTAATAGTGCTAGGGCTGGGCCAGCGGGTACTCTAATTCCAAAGTCAATAAGGGAATAAAGCCCCAATTCCCAAAGGGGTTTGATTTTGGGGCACTCCCACCAAATATAAAGCATGTTGCCCTGGAGGCCACAATCCCTCCAGCAGAGGGGTGAAGCTCCTGGGTACATTTTAGACTAACGGGTGGGGACCAGGTACCAGTGAGAAATAACCTTGTAGTAAGTTTCGAACATTGTGACACAGTGTAGGGTTTTTTTTGTCAGAAAAAAGTCATTTTGCCACGAATCTGCAGAGATATGAGAATATAGAAGAGTGTCCCACCTCGTCAGGTGTGGGGCTATTTCGGGCGGCAATGTTCCATCTAGCAAATTATAGTGAACCGATAGTGGTTTAACAAGTCTGCGCCACCCGCGCCAGATGGACTCCCAAGGGGTGGGATGCCGAGAGGAGGAAGGGAGGAAACCCCAGCTTTTTAAGAAGCTTTTAACCCTGAGTACTTCAAAGAAGATTTGCAAAACACCGATCAATGAGGAGCACCAGGCAGCTTTACTTTAAATAAAACTTAGCTTTTATTTCGCTCGTTAGCTCTATTAAAACTGTATCCATTCAAACAATATGTAACAGATGGTTCAGCATTTCTCCTGCTTACGCGTTTCGGCAATGGCCGTAATCATAGCATGAGAAATTTACAAACAAGGTACTCATTTAAAATCCCCACCATATTTTGATTGGTTCTAAAAACTAATTTGTTGACTATCTGATTGGATACTTGTCTGTGGTCTCTCCTCCCTCTTTTCTACGTGCTCAGGTGTGGTGTTCACGGAAGCAGTGTGAATGTAAACAATGTAGTGACACTTTGCATGCAATTTTCTGTGCATCGTGCATTTCTCATCCTCTGCTAGTGTGTCTCTATACCTGCAGTTCTAGTTGTCACTAATGAGCTAGATCCGAAAAACGGCATACCATTTTTAAAATTGTACTTCAATTTGATTTGCAACACTTTGCGCATAAAGTCATTCAACAGTGCACCATTGTATCTACTTCCCTTTGCTATTTAACCTGGAATGTATCTGCCAATGATATCTGTTTCTGTAACATTGCCAACCCCCTTTAGTTCTAATATGTTAAATTTATATATATGAGATTACAATATCACATGCCAGTCTGTGTAAAAATATTTCTGGGTGTCGAGGTATGTAAATGGGGGCTCAGCTTAATTTATTCTTGCTAAATCTGATTTAATCATATATAAGCATCGATATATCTGTCATCCTGTTAGCAGGGCCGGATTGCTCATTAGGCACAGTAGGCATGTGCCTACAGGCGCACTGCAGTGAGGGGCGCCTGCCTGCTGCCTGTATCGGCAATTAGGAACAATGCAAAAGCCATTTTTTTTCTTTTGCACCTATTTCAGGCAAAAGACTGGCTAGCAGCTCACAACATCAAATGAGCCATACAAACATTCCTTCCCCTCTGCTCCCTTCCTCCCTCCCCCCTTTCAGACTGAAGTGTGTTTTTAAACAGGGCCAGTGTGGTAAAGGGGTGACCCGGTGTCAGGCAACTGAGAGATGTACTGCAAGCATTAGCAGGCACCGCCCCTCCTCTCCCCGTGCAGACATCAAGAAAGTGATTTACTGCATGTTTTGAAACAGAAGCATGGCACCATGGACCAGAAGGTAGGGGGTCTGGCTACTGTCTAAGGTGTGGGACTGTGCTTGTCACCGAGGATAGTTAAAGATGTGCCATTAACTCACTCACCGCTGACAGCATTTTTCATATAGTGTTAGGTACATTACTCTGCAAATTTAAACTGATCTGTTTGAACAATTGGCAGCAGCTGAAAATAAGTTTAACTTATTGTACCCAAATAACACTATATGCAGCCAGCACTTAGTTTAAGGGACATTTAAAACTAAACAGTTCATGTGAAATCCCCTAAAACAACAATAGTCAAAACAAGTCCACCCAACAAAAAGAGAGCAGTGGAGTACAGAGGAAGGAGTGTGCTGGGTTATTCCTACCCCCCCCCCCCATACAACAAATAACCATAAATCCATTTAATGCACAATAGAAATATGTCCAGGATTTCACAACAGTCTTTATTTCTCTAACAACCTACCAGTGAACAGGATGGGTTACTAAATTAATCTACTAGAGCACTATAGCTGTGACATCTTTATTTTACTATGTGCTGTTTCAAAAGAGAAGTAGGTTAAATACATACACCCACTACACATGCATGCTACAAATATACACACAAGACACTCATCAAGTCACATATTACTATTAAATTTTATTAATATTGTTATGTCCTTATGACACTAGATTAAGAAGCATATGTAATATATCTGATGTTATAGCTCCACATTACAAAAAAAAAAAAAATTAGAGGGAGTGACACCATGAGTTACAACTTCACTTCTATTATCTAATTTTCTTTGTTCTTTTGGTATCCTTTGTTGAAAAGAATACCCAGGTAGGCTCATGAGCTGGGACCTAGCTGCTGATTGGTGGCTGCACATATATGCCTCTTGTCACTGGCTTACTGATGCATTTAGCTAATTCCCAGTAATGCATCGCTGCTCCTTCAATAAAGGATACCAAGAAAATTAAGCAAAATTGATAATAGATGTAAATTGGTAAATTGTTTAAAATGTAATGCTCTATCTGAATTATTTTAGGTTTCAAGTCCGTTAAAGGATGGAATAGTTTATCTAAAGTTTTAAAAGCATTTTTTTCATTATTCAATTCAAGTATGTTTGCAATAGATTTGTTTTCATTTTGCTGCAGTGAATTCAAATTAAAGGGACACTAAAGTCACAATTAAACTTTCTTGATTCAGATAGAGTATGCAATTTTAAACAACTTTCCAATGTACTTCTGTTATCAAACTTGCTTTGTTCTCTTGGCATCTTTTATTGAAGAGTAAAACTAGGTAGACTAATAAGAGCTCAGGAGTGTCCACGTGTCTTTAGTACTCTATGGCAGCAGTGTTTTGCAACATTATTTGTAGCTTTGATATAAAAAAACCTAAAACAAATATTATTTTTTTCACTTTTTTTGTAAGGGGGGGGGGCGCTTCAGGTTTTTGTGCTTACAGGCACCTGAGATGTAAATCCGGCCCTGCCTGTTAGCCTGTTGCCCACTGGATATGTTATTTTGTCCTCGGTAAAAGCAGATGTCATACTAGGAAAAACTTTTTTTCTCCAATAGCTTGATGGCATATTAACACTTTAAGGACACAGCTTCCAGTTTGCTGAATTGTTTTATGACGGAAAAATTCCGTCATATGTCCTTAAGAGGTTAAATAACTATATGAGTTTTATACTAAAAATTCTATTCCATTGTTATATTGTCTTTGGTTTAGAATACATTTTGATACTTAGTATCTAAAAAGTTTTAATTCTGCCAAAAATTTATTAAATCATATTCTGTGTTTAAACCCAGCGGTATTCTGGTTTTAAGTTTATGTATCCAGAATACTTCCCTGCAAGCCAGGTTGTCCTCTCTGCTTGTTTTACATTTTCTAGGTTTTTCTGATTGTCCATTTTAGAGACGTGGGATCACTGTTATGTTTTTCCTTGAAATGTTGTACCAAGGGAGTTGTTAATCTGCCCCTTTTTTATACTAGAGACATGTTCCCTAATTCTTTTGCGTACTTGATGTGAGCCCCACATATTGCAGGTCACATTGGATGCAAGTTAATAGGTACACCACATTACTCTCTCTACAGTTTAGACACATCCTATGATTGAAAGTCTGTCTGATTCCCCTGTGTAAGAAATTCACATGCCTTGCAAGTGTGATTGCTGCAGTGAAAAGTACCTGTTACTGTTAGCCATGAACTTTTTTTAGAATCAGTTTCTTTTAGACTGGTGGTAGCTATTTTATTTCCTATGGACATGCCTCTTTTAATGGAAAATCTGCAGCCTTTTTTAACTATACTGGTTAGTTTGTCATCAGCTTGCAACATAGGCAAGTGTTTTTGTATGATCTTACAAATTTGATTGTACTGGTTGCTATACTGAGTAACAAAAGTAACCCTTTCCTCTTTGAAATTTTCCTTGATAGTCATTTTGTCTTTCAGTAAATCCTTCCTTTTTATGTTAGACACCACAGTCTTGGTATCTTTTATTAAACGATCTGAGTAGCCTCTGGCCTTCAGCTTTTCTGATAAAATTTGTGCATGTTTGTCAAATAATTCATCTGTGCTGCAATTCCTTTTTATTCTGGTAAATTGTCCCTTAGCTACTGAACTAAACACTCTTTTGGGGTGATTGCTATTTGCATGCAATAAAGTATTGCCTGCAATAGGTTTGACATAAACTTCTGTGTCTACATCACCTTCTGCTTTACCTCTCAATAGTACATCTAGAAAGCTGATTTCACATTTTGCCCACTCAAAAGTAAAGCGGTCTATAATAGTACCACTACTCAGATTATTTTTATATATGACGTAAAAAAACAAGCTTGTCATACTGTAACACACCTAGTAAAGAAGGCTTAATTACAGTATAGTGAGAACTTGAAAAACAGCCCTATTAATACTTAGAAATCAGCTATTTAGATATTTTAAGTTGCACTTTTTATATCAAATATCTGGTGTCAGATCAAAGTAATTGCCAAAAAAGAGGATAACTACATTATTTGTTTACAAACTGAATAATGAATAATAATGTGTTTTCAATATAGAACAGGGTGAATTGAATTTTCAAATTACTCTTTTTTTTTGCATTTAATTGTGAGGGGGGGGGGGGGGGTGGAAATCTTGGTGAGTTCCCACACTTTTTGTTGTAGGACTTGACCCCGTCTGCACTATGGGATATGATGCTTCTCTGTCAGTGGCAGAATGTTAAATTATATATATAAATTACCTTTAGACAGTATTAAATGACAATGCAATTACATGCATTAACCAAAAATCAATATATTTTGTAATAAATGAATAAAATTAGTAGATGATTAATTAATTTATATGAGCTGGGGGATAGTGTTCATATTGTATATGTGTATATACTGTGTTTATATATACAACCCATATCTTGAAAAAGTTGGGACAGTATGGAAAATGCAAAAAAACAAAGAGTCATTTGAAAATTCAATTCACCCTGTACTATATTGAAAACACATTATTAACACATTATTTGATGTTTTACTTTGAATTTAATGTAATTTTGAAAATATACACTCATTTTAAATCTGATGACTGCAACACGTATTAAAAAGTTGGGAGACGGGAAATTTAGGACTAACAGAGATGTAACAAGTTGAAATAAGAAGGTGATGTGAAACAGGTGAGGCAATCGTGTAATCATAGTATATAAGGAGCCTCCAAAAGGCCTAGTCCTTCAAGAGCAAGGATGGGTCTAGGCTCCCCAATCTGCCAACAGATGGGTTCAGCGAAAAAATCCAACATTTTGAGAACAACATTGCCCAAAGACAAATCAGTAGGATTTTGGGCATGTTACCTTCTACAGTGCACAATATAATAAAAGATTTAAGGAATATGTTCAAATCTTGGTGCGTAAAGGGCAAGGCCAAAAACTACTTCTGAATGCATGTGATCTCTGATCCCTCAGATGTCACTGTCTCAAAAACTGTCATGAGTCTGCAATAGATATCCTGACATCGGCATTTAAATACTTTGGTAAACCTTTGTCAGTCAACACCATTCGCTGCTGCATCCACAGATACAAGTTAAGACTTTAAACCATACATCAACACTGTCCAGAAGCACTGCTGACTTCTCTTGGCTCAGTCTCATCTGAGATGGACAGTAGCACAGTGGAATCGTGTTTTGTGGTCTGATGAGTCAACATTTTTTTTTTTTTTCAAAAGAATTTTATTTTGATTTCAAGAATTAGAGTTAACAGTGGGGGACTCGCAGGTCACCTTCGCAAACCTCAAATTCAATATTCAATAAGGTTATAGAACGATCCTACCGGAAATATATAATATCAAAAGTAACGTAAAACAAGTTGATCACCACATGTGCAAGGTCAGATGTAATAGTCAGATTGGTCAATGATGGGAGACCAGTAAATACTCAATACAGCACCTAAGTTGACGTATATGAGGTACATTGTAGGAGAGGTAGAGGGGGGTACATGGTTGGGGGAGGGAGGGGATAAGGATTCCAACCGTCTAGAGGCAGCATCCATGAGGCAGGGTGTATGAGTTGCCTATTAGGAAGTGGGTAGAGTATCCTGTGACGTGGCAGATGGGCTCCATAAGGTTTTGTATTTGTCTTTCCAATCAGCCCATGTCATTTCAAATAGATCAGATTTGTTTAAGTTGAGGTATATGGCCTTTTCCATATTGTATAGGAAAGCCATTGTGTTTACAATCTCTCCCCACTTAGGGGGCAGTTCCCTTTTCCAGGCTCTAGCTATGTTAGTTTTAATAGAAGTCAGCAAGTACACACCAAATATGCTTTGGTGTTTGGGTAAATTATGGAGGTCTAAATGTAACAGTGCTAGGGCTGGGCCAGCGGGTACTCTAATTCCAAAGTCAATAAGGGAACAAAGCCCCAATTCCCAAAGGGGTTTGATTTTGGGGCACTCCCACCAAATATGAAGCATGTTGCCCTGGAGGCCACAATCCCTCCAGCAGAGGGGTAAAGCTCCTGGGTACATTTTAGACTAACGAGTGGGGACCAGGTACCAGTGAGAAATAACCTTGTAGTAAGTTTCGAACATTGTGACACAGTGTAGGGTTTTTTTGTCAGAAAAAAGTCCTTTTGCCATGAATCTGCAGAGATATGAGAATGTAGAAGAGTGTCCCACCTCGTCAGGTGTGGGGCTATTTCGGGCGGCAATGTTCCATCTAGCAAATTATAGTGAACAGATAGTGGTTTAACAAGTCTGGTCCACCCGTGCCAGATGAACTCCCAAGGGGTGGGATGCCGAGAGGAGGAAGGGAGGAAACCCCAACTTTTTAAGAAGCTTTTAACCCTGAGTACTTCAAAGACAAGGAATGGAGGAATGTCTGCGTGTGGTTCCAAGTGCGCTAGATCTACGAATCTGTCTGGTTGTGAAGCAGACCAGAAGTCCAAGACTTGTCTAATCCCTAACTGGGCCCAGATATTAGGATGAGTTTCTGCCAGTCCCGTGAAGAGACCAGCTACCGAAGTAATAGGAGAGGGATGAGGGGCAATTAGTTGGCGGTGTCGAACCTTGTCCCATACAGACAAGCATTCTAAGATAATCATATTACTGATACCTAGAGTTCTGCGGCTGTGTGGCGGAGTCCAGATTACATCTTTTAGAAGGACATTTGGGGGCAGAGAGGCCTGCTAAATCTCCCGCCATCTGTCACGGGACTGGAGTACTCCCCATTGGGAGATATGCGTGAGCATAGCACCCTCATAGTATTTTACTACTGAAGGGGATGCTAGACCTCCCAAATGAATAGGAAATTGTAAAGTTTTGTGAGCAATTCGGGGAGTCTTACCCTGCCAAATAAACTTCATTATCTCACTCTGAAATTGTGACAGAAGGTGCATGGAAACTCTGATCGGGAGGCAGCAGAAGAGGTAGGTGAGTTTTGGGAGAAAGGACATTTTAAGGGAGGCAATGCGCTCCATCCAAGAATAGATTTGTGATCCCATTGTGTAGCACTATTGGATATCTTCCCTCCCAAATGAGTAACCTGCTCTTGTGTCCATTTAAAATTAAATTGATCCTTTAGTTTAAGAATGTAGTCTTGTGGGTATCCCCACCAATAAATGTCAGTCTTTAGTACATTTAGCTTATAGAATGAAAGGTCCCCAAAGGCCTTCAAGACATCCAATAGCCAAGGAATGGTTCAACCTGGGTCAGCAATGAAAATGGTAATGTCATCCGTGAACAGTGTGATTTTTTGCAATGTACCCGACAGTCTAATCCCCGGCATTGAAGCGTCTAGCTCGACCGCTAGAGCAAACAGCAGGGGGGACAGAGAACACCCCTGCCTAGTGCCATTCGAAATGCGAAATGGAGACGATTAAAAGCCAAGTCCCAGGACAATAGCAGTCGGGGAGGAATATAAAGCTTGGATAGCCTTACAGATTGCAGGGGGGAAATTAAAAGCTCTGAGAGTTTCCCATAAGTAGATCCAGCGGACCATATCAAACGCCTTCTCGGCATCCAGAGAGATAACCGAGAAAGGCTTGTTCATCCTAGCGGACTCGCATACGATGTTAATGAGACGCCTCGTATTGTCCGGTCCTTCGCGGTTATGGATGAATCCCACCTGGTCAGGGCCGATTAAACTCGGTAATAGCTTACCAATGCGGTTAGCTAGAATTTTGGAGTAGATTTTAACATCGACATTGATCAGGGAGATTGGCCTGTAGCTCACGCAGAAAGAGGGGTCCTTATCAGGTTTGGGCAATGTGATAATGGCTGATTTCAGAAATTCCTCGCCTAAAGTGCCATCCCACCCGCTAAATCAAAGAACCTAAGCAAGTATGGAGAGATTTCATGGGTGCATATCTTGTAGAACTGGGCAAGGAATCCATCTGGCCCAGGGGCCTTAAAAGGTTTAAGGTGTTTTATCGTGTGCTTGACTTCCATTAGCGAGAATGGGGCTGTGAGTGATTCTTGCTGTTCTGTTGTGAGTGTGGGAAGGTTCACAGACGACAGAAATAGTTTGATATCTTGGGGGGAGGTGGGAGTTGGGTTCTCCACTTTCTCTATGTTATATAATTTAGAATAAAAATCAGCAAAGCATTCTCCTATTAGGAAAGGGCTTCTTGTGTGTTTTGACGTTGTGCCGAATTTGGGATATGCGGGAAGTACTGTATTTATGTCTAAGTCTGTTCGCTAGCATGGTGCCAGCTCCGTTTCCCTTGTGGTAAAAGAGTTGCTTTAACTTGGCAAGATTTTGCTGGGTGCGGCGTAATTCTAGGAGGTTAATGTGTTCCCTGACTGCAGAAATTTGCGCCGAGATATCCTCATTGACAGAGGAGCGATTAGTAAATTCTAAGGACCTAAGCTTAGTATGTGCCTGCGCCCGGGTAAGACCAGCTAGCTTTCTCAAGTGGCTCTGATTGCGGATAATAAGGCCCCTGACCATTGCTTTGATAGGGCCCCAAAGGATGTCGTCTGAGGTCTGCCCGTTGTCATTTTGGCCAAGCAGTTCAGTCAAGTCTCATCTCAGTTCTTTCCTAAATGGAATGTCTGCTAGGATATGCCTTGGGAGGCACCAATTAGTTCTGGGTGGCGGGTTATCGGAGGGGTATAAGTCGGCAGTGACTAAGTCATGGTCAGACCAGGAACTAAGAGAGATATCAGATCGGGAAATCAAATCTAGGGCCCCTACCTGACAAAAGATGTAGTCTAAATGGGAGTATGCTCTGTGTGGGTGTGAATAGTGAGTGTAATCTCTCTCTCTAGCGTGCAGTAGTCTCCAGACATCAAAGTAACCATAGTGGATCATTGCGGCCCGGAATTGGGCAGAGGTCTGGGTCGCCTGAGGGTGTCTTCTACCTACACTCGCAGTTTTACGGTCAAACTGTGGGTCCCATGCCATGTTAAAGTCGTCCGCCAACAGGACCCTCCCCTGTTTATATTTGTCAATTATTTGGAGAATTTTACAGAGGCATGCAGGCTATCGGGAGTTAGGTAAATATATGAAGACTAGTGTATGGAGCACGTAGTCCAGTCTGCAGACCAAAATAGTGTATCTAGCCTTAGGGCCTATGAATGCGTGTATCTGTTCATACACAACTCTATTATGTAGTAATATGGCCGTGTCTCTGGCCTTCTTAGAGAAGGGGGAGTATTCTAGAACCCTGTATGAGCGGGAGTGAAAGTACTGGGGGAAGCCCATCTGCCAATGAGTCTCCTGCAGGAATACTACGTCCGGATTGTGGAATTTGAGTTCACGGGTCAGAAGGCTCCTCTTGAAAGGAGAGTTAGGGCCCCTTACATTATGGGTGAGAACTATTAGGCGGTTTGCCATCTTTGATTGTAGAAGGGGTGTAGGGAGGAGGAGGGAGGAAGGGGGAGGTAGAGATGGGGAGGGAGGATTAAATTGGGTTTTAGATAATTGGGTGTTGTATTGGGGAATGAAAATAGTCCACCTGGTTGAAACCCTGGCATGGGCTGCCTATATATGGGGGGGGAGCTGGGAGAGGAGTGCTAGGAGAGAGGGCTTAAGTCTCCGGCCCCCCTCAATGTGTGGAGAGGACAGATCTTGTAGCTGTCTATTCGGAGTAGTCAACCTGAGAATTGAGTTAAATAAAGCATATGAATGTGAGCAACAACAATAAATAGTAATGCAATATATCCACCATGAGTCAACATTTTAATTTAGACTTCTGTTTTATAAGCATACCTCTAATTACAGATTTATGAGCTTCCCATTCTATTTGTCTGGAGGAAGATGTTTGAGTATTTAGGGAGAAGTATTCAGTGATTTCTTTTTGGATTAGATCTAGAAAGATTGTATCATTTAGTAGGGAGTCCTCTAGTCTCCATATTTTATGGGAGACTGGGATGTCCGGCCAGAGTATTTTGCAAGTTACTGGGGCATGGTCCGACCACGTGATCGAGCCAATGTTGCAGTCCCCTGTGATGGAGAGGCCCTGTGAGTCAGTGTATATGTGGTCAATTCTTGTGTAACATTTATGGGGGTTGGAATAGAAAGTGTAATCCCTCTCTGAAGGGTGCAGGGTCCTCCATATGTCGTGGAGTGTAAGGTCGTGTAAGATCTTTCTTATAACCTTCAGTTTTCTAGCTGCTAAGCTCGAGGTCCCTCTTGATGAATCTACGTGTGGTTCTAATGCGAGATTGAAATCTCCTGCTAGAAAAACTACGCCTTGCGAGTGGTCTAGAATCAAGTTAGCTATCTTTTTAAAGAATCCAGTTTGTGTTTGGTTTGGAGCATAGATGTTAATAATCGTAATTGGGTGACTATACAGGAGGCCCTTCACTAAGATGTATCTGCCAGTGGGGTCCCTTTCGATGTGGAGAATTTGTATGGGTAACGATCTATGGAATAAAATGCCCACTCCGGCTCTCTTGTTGGGGCTGGAAGCGAAGTATGCGGAGGGGTATTGTTTATTAAACCATTTAGGTTCTTTGCCTTTTTGGAAGTGTGTTTCTTGGATCATGAGAATTTGGCTATTCATTTTGTTCAGGTCTCGGAAGGCTATTGATCGCTTCCCTGGGTTATTTAGACCCTTGGCATTAATTGTGGTTATCTGTAATGTGTGGTCTTGAAATTTGCTGATCTTGGGCTGCATCTTGGAACGGGGGGGAGAAGGAAAAAAAAAAAAAAGGAAAGGGAGGTAGGGGTTTACAAGGAGAAGGAAAGAAGCGAAAAAAAGAAAAGAATAAGGTATATTATAGAAGTATAGAATAGTAGAGAGTAAACAGCTGACCTAGACTTTTTCTCTCTGAGCTAGGCTAAACAAGTTTTATCTTGAGAATTCTAGGTGATTTATTTAGCTAATTCTATAGCTTTGGGAGAAATGTAGTCTGGGGGAAGAGGTAGTGTTTTCACTGTATCCAGTACAATGAATATGATAACTTATAACAATAATACTGGAAATAAGGGGTAGTTCATCCATGCACAGCAAACAATAAACGTTAATAAATGTTATAGATGTCAAGTACAAACCCTCCTGTGAACTGACCATAAAGGGAAACAGAGGAGGAGCACGAGAAGAGTCTGATAGGAAAGGGAGAATGAAGAAAGAAGCAAAGTGATGAACTTTATGAGGGGGAAGGGGAAAAAGGGTAATTAGAGATATGGAGGATGGGGGTAAAGAAAAGAAGAGAGAGGACAGGGTTACAAAACTGCTAGTGAGGGGAGCATATCTGTAAGGGATATTAGCTTGATGACATTTTGTAGGATAAAAACACAGTTTTCGTAATATCCCATTTCTCCTGACTGTTTTTAGTGTTGGTTGATGTTACAAATCCGGAATCCTCTCTTGGATTCTTATATAGAGGGGAGACTCTCAGAGATTGAGGGGGGGGGGGGGTGAGGGAGATGGGGAGTAAGAGAGAATAGGGTATCGATGAAGAGGGAATAGGGGAAGAGAAGGGAGGGAAGGGGAGAATGGGCATACAGGAAGGGGAGATGGGGAGGAAAGAGGGAAAGGGGGGGAGGGAGGGGGGAAGGGAGAGGGGAGAATTAGGTATAGGGGGAGAAGGGAGGGAGAAGGGAGAAGAAGGAGAAAAGGAGGGGAAGGGGAGGAGGAAAGGGCGTGGGGGAGGAGGAGAAGAGACAGAAGGATATTCTTAAACAGTAAGACTTCACATTATGTATAAGTGGTAAGGAACTAGGAACAGTAGTGTAAACATATTAAAATGCAAAGACAACGATGTTTTGGTATAAACTGGTTAGTAACAAGATATCTCCACCACTGTGTTGATAAATTATCAGACCATTTGTCTGTCCTTCCCCAAAGAGGTATGCTTACTGGAAACCTTACATAGAATAATACAACAGTCATGCATTAACTGGTGGTGAGCATATATCTCCTCTCCTGACAACAGACATAGAACACCTCTATTCCCCTTAGGGGAGGAGAAGGGAGGGAAGAGGAATGAGGGTTGAAGAGAGGGAGAGAAAGGGAGGGGAAGGGGGAGGGAGGGGGGAGAGGAGGGGGGGGGGAAGGGAAGGGGAGAAGAAGGTGTGAGGGAAGAAGGGAGGGAGGGGGGGATGAAGGAAATAAAGGAAAAGGGGGAGAAGGAAAAGGCATAGGGGAAGGGAGGGGAGAGACAGGGGAATATTCTTAAACATCAAAGCTTCACGTTTTGTTAAAATGGTGAGGAACTAGTAATATTAATGCAAACATATTAAAATGCAAAAACAACACATTTTTGGTATAAACTGGTTG